>NC_071096.1:37057017-37357017 GCF_027358695.1 Spea bombifrons | reverse complement strand
GGCCTCCAGGATGGAAGAAGTTTGTGGACATCTGCAAAAGGATGAGTATATAATGCGGATTACGCTATTCACTATGATACAGAAATGATCGCCCAGCAGAGCACCAGGCGGTGGCAGAGCGTTCAGATGTGATGTATGAAGAGTCCTTTCTGGCGGAGCTTTGGTCACAAACATTCAAATGGATTCCTTGATGATCGCACCGCGACTCCCCGTTTTCCTATCTACACTATACTCTGCATTCACAAAGATGTTCAGGTGAGTCTTTTTAATATAACATAAATATTGGCATGAGAATTTTTTTAATATAAAACCCATCTGTATATTGGGAGACATTGTGATATCAGCGAGGTGGTGGAACCATTCATTCAGGTTTGGGTCTCCTTTTAATGTTCTTATACAGTAATTACCCGTGAGCGCATCGCTGTAAGCCAAGCCTGTACCTTTTCCTCAGTCCTGGTGAGGGGGTGGGAAATCACAGCTTGGGGTCACTGATGCAAGGAGAGTTGCAGGGTGCAGGTGATGAGCAAGCTGTACGCTTCCTCGCACAGCCTGGGGAGCTATTAACAGCTTCCAGAGGGGCTGCTAGATCATACACCTGTGTTAAAGGAAACACACACCCCATAAAGAAAATTATTAGATATCATTCTGCAGGTCAGCACAAAGAAGCTCAGATAACTCGGCGGAAAGCTTTGATACGGACCTACCTGTTACGTTCTTACGGTTCAGTTAACCTTTGTTACCCTTAGAATGGCTATTGACCCGGCTCCTCGTGCAGTCTGGCTGCATATCTGCGAGTTGTATTTTATTGCTCTTCATCGCATTTGTCGAGTGTTCGTTGAATTGAAGTTGCCAAATTCTACCGCGTTCCACCAGCAGGAGCCCCCCGTCTGCTACTAAATATTGGTGATAATACACGTTACTAATCAAAGAACTTTCTAATTTATTTGTGTCTTATAGGAATCATTACCAACCTCTGTCCTACGTGATACCAGCCGGGACTATCCTGCTAACCCACCTGGTTATACTGCATCCCTCTGCTCAGAGACCCCCAAAGTACCGAAGCTGATCCAGTTTACCGGATCCATCCGCAGCTCCCACGTCCACTACAGAGCAGCCGTCTGCAGTAAGAGGTAAGCGATACTCTGCGTGATAGTCATTACCTGCTTATTAAGAACGACGTTGCGGAGACAGCCTTTAAAGGGTTTGTGCGGAAGGAGATTGTTGGAACGAGGAGATGACTGCTTAACGCCTCCGAGCTGCAGAACGGTATCCGGCTCCCAAAACCTGCAGAGAATGGCATGCATATCAGACACGGGTCACAGTAACACATGGTGTGGGGCTTTACTACTGCAGATAATATTAAACATGCATAAAAATTATGTCATGACTCTTCAACACTTCCTTTCTCTTCATCCATGCAGATTACAAACCCAGTGCTGCAGCTGCTAGGCATTAATCCCGGTTTATCGTCTGACTTCAGTAAAGACAGCCCTGATCTCCAGCCCAAGCCGTCCCGTGTGCTCCATACCTTCTGTCCTGCATGATGACTCCATGGACTTCACAACTCGTTCGATCCTCTGTAAGTAGCTTTCCTCCGATCCCCTCTCTCATTTATCAAAGCCGTGCGGCAGCGATCCAGAGTCAGGCTGACTCCCTGCACCGAAGTAAATGAAGTCAGTAATTCATCTTCCCTGACTGCCCGACGTTGACATTTCCTTTAAGTAAATGTGACTGCGTGCGATGCGAATCGTTGTGTAGTTGGTGTGACTTGTCTTGGTTATGTTCCATGTAGAGTTAGCTGAGGGTCAGTTAGTTGAGTATAATGCAGCTCTGTGTCTGCTCTTAAAGATTCGTCTTCATTCTACTTCTGTGATTAAAGGAGAATATTTAAGCTTTCCTGTGGCTGCATTAATTACATGTCTGGCTCACGATGTGATTAACTTACTTTATCTTTTATGCGCAGGTCTATCCGATGCTGTTCTGTCTGTAACGTTCTCCTGCTCTGGAAAGCCGAGCCTCAGCGGGGTCAGGTCTTGTCTGAAGATGAGAAGGAGCCGGCCGCTCGTAATCTCTTTGGGAATGGAAACAAAACCACATTAACAGCGGTGCGGCTGGACCCGGAGCAGACTAAGAATGTAATTCAACTGATTGTCAATGTAGATTTATTACTTTCACTTCATGTTACTCATGACTTCATATTTGTATCTGTAACTCTATGCCTTGTCATTTGTAACTCATTGCACGGTATCTGTGATTCTTTGCATTTTGATTTGTAACTCATTGCACTGTACTTGTTACTTTTTGCCTCGTGATTTACTCGTTATTTACTCGTGATTTGACTCTCTGTATTGTACTGTGTAGACATTCAATAAAAGTGGTTTAGTTCTCGATTTCTTCTCAGCTTGAATCTACTAAAGAATAGAAAGAAACATACGAAAATATCTTCCTAATAAAAAAGCTCAAAAGAAAACATGGGGGGTATATAATAACTATTTAATAACCATATGTAAAGTACACAATATAAGGGAGAAAATGTGGTCTGCCTCTGCTTTCTAGTTGATGCTGCTCCTCCTCGCTACGTCCTTTCCTGATACTCACCAACTGCGATGAAGTTCTTACTGTCTCTTGACTCTCCGCGGTGTAGTAACAATCCATCTGTGCTGTCGCTTACGAACTCCAGCGATAGATGGCTGTCCGAGCAGTGGCCGATAGGATGAATCCATGCATAGCCGTTACCGTGAAATGTTCTGAGTCTGCTGGGAGCGTGGCCCAAAGAACGAAGTGAAACAGTGACACCTAGAAAGACAAATGGAAATATTTTAGCTTCAATGGTAGGCTGTCTGAAGTTGATGATGTAAGGGATAAGTCACACGGGAACATGGTCCAGAGAATCTGCCTACCTGTAACCGGTGAGAGTCGACGTGCAAGTCCCACCATTCAGGCAAGGGTTTTGGGGCAGAGAATAACAGTTCTGGTAAAATTGTTTCTGTACCGGACATCTGCAGGACACGTTTCCGACTTGGGGAATTGAGACTTAAGATGCGCTACCTCCATCCACGAGAGGCGGGGATCTGCTGACTGCGCTATGGATTGTGCACCCGCCATCCTGCAAACAGCCCATCCGTGAACAGAAATCAATGGATACTTGGGAATTCCTTTCCTTCAGCACTGATCGGATCTGTCATTGAGAAGAATACAAAAAAACTCAGTTAAGACGGCACCAAAAACTTATCTAGACACCATCCCAGTTCTGTTGCCATTAGGCACCCCAGGACCAGCTCCCTCCCAGAACAAATGCAGATAAAGATGATTAAAACGCATCGCTCTTAGATCTTTACTTTTGTTATAAAGTAATAAACCCCCGGCTGTACCCTCAGAGATTCAAAACCAAGGGAATTATTTCCACAAAACTCTGAAAGACAAACCGGATACATCTAGATATCATGAGACTAATATTCTGCGTTATGTAATATCATTAATTTTAAGAGACAGCCGACGTTATTCTTACTCAGTAATAACGCCATAAACACTCTGTCCATACCTTCTCTCTCTGGGCTGTCAATAAGCTCCGTAAGATCTCGGGTTTGTGGCAGGAGGCAGCTCCGCATACTGAAAATGTCACGTCGGTCGCGTTATCCTCTGCATTCACCGCACTGAAGATGTGGATATGGCTGGGATGGGCAGCTGCCATGTCTGCCAGGACGGCCTGGAGCTGGTCACGTCTGCTGACTCCAAACTCATCATTCTCTATGAATTCCTCTGCTGTAATGCCTAAAATGCGGGTTAAAAAGTTGTGGCTGAGAAGCAGAGATAGTAACGTATTTACCCAGATAGGAGCAGGGAAGGGAATTGGGGTCACGCACTGAGTAGGACAGGGGTCACTTAATGCCAAGAGCGTTCCTGTCCCAAGGGCCACCATTTCCTTCCATCCCTATGCAGGGATACTACATAATTTTAATGTCTTTATGGTACAATGTACAGGAGTCCAGGGAAATGGTTACATATATATGTAGCTCTGGTGACCTGTACATCACTTCTTTATCTAGCGCAAGCTCTATGATGGTCAAACCAGGCAGTCTCCCCATCAAATGTCCCAGCGGAGTCCTACAAGAATCTACCTGAGACCCCTCCGCACGACTTATTACTTACTTGTGAGCCTCAGAGACACCGAGCTGTGGAAGGCGTCACTTCCAATCTCTTGTACATAAATTTTGATAGTAGAGAAGGTATCTGGCCACACACGTCAGAAACCGTAATATTGAGGTCGTACGTTCCCTGCGGAGGTCTCTCGGTCATTAAGATTGTCCCGTTTTTTTGGTTCAACTAAAAATATCTACAGAAAACAAACCGTTAATGCAGTTATTTTCCTCAGACACGGCTTCTAACTCCCACATACACCAGACACGTCTTCTCTCTCCCTCATACACCAGACACGTCTTCTCTCTCCCTCATACACCAGACACGTCTTCTCTCTCCCTCATACACCAGACACGTCTTCTCTCTCCCTCATACACCAGACACGTCTTCTCTCTCCCTCATACACCAGACACGTCTTCTCTCTCCCTCATACACCAGACACGTCTTCTCTCTCCCTCATACACCAGACACGTCTTCTTCCTCTTTAATACAACAGACACGCCATCCTGCTCCCTCATACACTAGACACTTCAGCTCTCTCCCTCATATATCAGACATGTATTCTCCCTCTCTTATACACCAGACATGTCTGCTCACTCCCTCATACACCAGAGACATCTTCTCTCTCCCTCATACACCAGACACATCTTCTCACTCCCTCATACACCAGACACGTCTTCTCTCTCCCTCATTCACCAGACACGTCTTCTCTCTCCCTCATACACCAGACATGTCTTCTCTCTCCCTCATATACCAGACGTGACGTCAATTTCCGGCGCTCAGCATTACAAGCCGGCACCGTGGCAGAGCAGGGAGACTCGCCGCAGGACTGTTTAAAGGTAAGTACCGGGGGGGGGGTAGATTATGGCGTCGGCGAAGTTTAAAAAGCCGCCCCCCCCAGCGTCGGCGGGGGGAGCGGCATTTTAAACTTCGGCCGGCCCTGTATGTATATATATATATATATGAACCTATATACATATATGGAGTCTGATTTACCCCATGATGTTATTGTTTCCATATTCAGTATGCTGCATGAAGAACACACTCACTATTTCATTTACCAGCTGCTTCTCTCGGTGCAATAATCATCCATCCCCACCAGAGGGCAGCACTGCCCAAATATATCATATTTAATTGCATGTCATGAAAATGCTGACCCCTGCTGGTCACTGGTGTGCATGACGGTTCCATTAACAATATTAAGCTGGAATTTGTTATACTTTGGCGCCGTCGTGTGGACGTACTATGTAATTACATGTCAGGTTAAATGGTGTGAAGTTAGGATTTGTTATCCTTTGGCATCATCATGCACTGTATTACACCATATACTGCATGACAACCTATGAATACATATATATTTAATGGAGTCTGATTTACCCTGTGATGTTATTGTTTCCATAATATGTATGCTGCATGAAGAACACACTCACTATTTCTTTTACCAGAAGCTTCTCTCGATGCAATAATCATCCATCCTCACCAGAGGGCAGCAAGGCCCAAATATATCATATATAATTGCATGTCATGAAAATGCTGACCCCTGCTGGTCACTGGTTTGCATGACGGTTCCATTAACAATATTAAATTGGAATTTGTTATACTTTGGCGCCGTCGTGTGGACATACTATGTAATTACATGTCAGGTTAAATGGTGTGAAGTTAGGATTTGTTATCCTTTGGCATCATCATGTAGTGTATTACACCATATACTGCATGACAACCTGTGAATACATATATATTTAATGGAGTCTGATTTACCCTGTGATGTTATTGTTTCCATAATCTGTATGCTGCACGAAGAACACACTCACTATTTCTTTTACCAGAATCTTCTCTCGGTGCAATAATCATCCATCTCCACCAGAGGGCAGCAAGGCCCAAATATATTATATATATAACTGTCATGAAAATGCTGACCCCTGCTGGTCACTGGTACGCATGACAGTTCCATTAACAATATTAAGTTGGAATTTGTTATACTTTGGCGCCGTCGTGTGGACGTACTATGTAATTACATGTCAGGTTAAATGGTGTGAAGTTAGGATTTGATATCCTTTGGCATCATCATGTACTGTATTACACCATATACTGCATGACAACCTATGAATACATATATATTTAATGGAGTCTGATTTACCCTGTGATGTTATTGTTTCCATAATATGTATGCTGCATGAAGAACACACTCACTATTTCTTTTACCAGAAGCTTCTCTCGGTGCAATGATCATCCATCCCCACCAGAGGGCAGCACTGCCCAAATCTATCATATTTAATTGCATGTCATGAAAATGCTGACCCCTGCTGGTCACTGGTGTGCATGACGGTTCCATTAACAAGATTGAGTTGGAATTTGTTATACTTTGGCGCCGTCGTGTGGACATACTATGTAATTACATGTCAGGTTAAATGGTATGAAGTTAGGATTTGTTATCCTTTGGCATCATCATGTACTGTATTACACCATATACTGCATGACAACCTATGAATACATATATATTTAATGGAGTCTGATTTACCCTGTGATGTTATTGTTTCCATAATCTGTATGCTGCATGAAGAACACACTCACTATTTCTTTTACCAGAATCTTCTCTCGGTGCAATAATCATCCATCTCCACCAGAGGGCAGCAAGGCCCAAATATATCATATATAACTGTCATGAAAATGCTGACCCCTGCTGGTCACTGGTACGCATGACAGTTCCATTAACAATATTAAGTTGGAATTTGTTATACTTTGGCGCCGTCGTGTGGACGTACTACGTAACTCTGCGTCCCTCCTCAGGAGCTCTCCCACTCGGCGTCCCTCCTCAGGAGCTCTCACACTCTGCGTCCCTCTGCAGGAGCTCTCACACTCTGCGTCCCTCCTCAGGAGCTCTCACACTCTGCGTCCCGCCTCAGGAGCTCTCACACTCTGCGTCCCTCCTCAGGAGCTCTCACACTCTGCGTCCCTCCTCAGGAGCTCTCACACTCTGCGTCCCTCCTCAGGAGCTCTCACACTCTGCGTCCTTCGTCAGGAGCTCTCACACTCGGCGACCCTCCTCAGGAGCTCTCACACTCGGCGACCCTCCTCGCACTCTCCGCGTCCCCTCAGCGCAAACACTCTGAGTCTCCATACTCACACTCTGCATCCTCTCTCGCCCTCGTTCTGCGTCCTCACACTCTGCATCCCCTCTCGCCAGCACTCTTCGGCCCCTCAAGCTCACACTCAACATTCCTTCTCGCTCACACTCTACATCCCCTATTGCCCGCAGTGTGCATCTTCAAACTCTGTCTACTCTTGCCCACACTCTGTGCCCCCTCACATTTTGCGCCACCTCACACACTGCGCTCAATCTGTTTCCCCCCTCTCGCGTGCACACACACTCTGTGTCCCCTCTCTCTTGCGCACGCACAGACACTCACTCTGCGTCCTCTCTCTCTCGCGCGCACACACCCCTCTGATCACATGACCGATTATATGACACCATCTCCAAGAATTGGGTCCCATCTTTGATGTGCCAATAAGTTATGGTGGGGTAAAGGTGATGGAAACCCCTCCACTTAAGAGAGGAATGAAATTCCTATAACTCGGGGTCCTTGTCTGTTAGGCCACGAATCACCACAGGGGTCCCCTGGGAAGATGACACCTCTAGCCAGAACAGATACAGAGGGCATGCACAAAGAAACACATTTACACCCTCTAAAAACTTAAAAAAAAAAAAAAAACACCGGAAGTTTGTCTTCTGCAGTCACAGGGTGAGAACGCCACCACATCCCTCAGTATAGTTACAAGGAAGAAACATCTGCAAGACAATTAAGATTATTGCCGCAACCCTTTAAAGACATCCAGTCCCTTCATCTAATCACGAGTGTCTTCTCTAGGATGAACGTAGGCGCGCTCATCTGTGTGTAGAGTAGGAAAGGAACACGGGACAATCTTCTCGGGACGTTACAGTAACAGAAGATGAGGCACAGTGTAGCTTTCTTGTCTTCTCGCTGCGTGTGCGGAGGCAAATTGCAGATCGCCTGCATTTTCTGCAGTGCTGCAGAATAGGTTGCTACAGCATTATGATAATATACCGTCACAGGTGCCAACGCGTCAATGCCGTTGGTCTACAACATTGGGATGTCATGAGATATTCTTATGCTGTATTAACCGTTTGGGTTCCCGTGAAATAAAGCATTTTGCCCTCTATTGGTTAATCACGGTCCATCCAGTCTTCACCGATAATTCCCTGAGCAGAGAGGTCATGTATAAGATTGCGGCGGACGGTGACAGAGGCTTGCGATCTTGGTCTGTAGCTGGATTCATTGGCTATTGCTGGTGTCATCCAATTGAATGAAAGGAACTGTAGCCCGTCTGGTCAAGAAGAACTTGAGAGGTCATAAAAATAAGACAACTGTCATCATTCAGCTATAATAAAATGCAGCACGAGTAATCAGGACGTTGATACATTATTACACAAAGTGTTACATCCCTAACACATTCCAGCATCTATTATTATTATTATTATTATTATTACAATTATTATTTTTATTAATAATATTATTACTATTAGTATTGTTATATTTTATGATTATTATTATTAGTATTGCTATTATTGTTAATAATAATATTATTACTATTAGTATTGTTATATTTTATGATTATTATTATTAGTTTTGCTGTTATTGTTATTAATATTATTATTATTATTGTTATCGATACAATAATTTCTTTGAAAAAATGTTGCATCATTGAATATGTTGGTTGACAATGAACCCCATTAATTATCCGGTGCCCCCTGAGGCTGGGGTGAGGATGAACAGAAGCCATGTCTGAAACCTTATATAGCACATACTATAGTCCAATCTTATAGCATAAAGTGCAGATATTGCCCCGTTATACATCGTTCACATAATAATGATTATTATTGCCCCTCTCCATGCTGTAGGTGCCCTGTCACAGCTCCTGTAGCTGTCCTCCGATGAATATCACGGTTTATTCACGTATTGTTACTGCGAGGTCTGCCCCCCGCAGGCTGTCAGGATCTCCTGGTAGGAATGGAGGTGGATCTTGCAGGTAGAGGGCGGCCCTGATTGATCCACCTGGGTCAGGACTGCTGGGCTGTTCAGTGATTTCCAAAGAGCTGCTTTGATGTTGCCGCTTAATCCACTCTTTCTATTAAGAAATGGAAACCCAAAAGACCCCACAAGTTTGTGTGGGGGGCTGCTGTCAACTTTCTGCCCCACCAAGAAAAACCTGTTTGGGGTGAATTGGGGAATTATCTGCTCAATCAAGCAGCAGGCCCTGGAATATAATATTGGTTGCAGATCGGGATTGTTTGGACTCCGGCTGAACTGTTACAGTAAGGACACGGAGGGCCGGTGAGTGGTTTGTTTATAAGACAAGCATGTGGTTTTATTTATCAATAAATTGTTTTGTGTTTTAAAGTACAAACTGGGCTGAAAGGGTTAAACCCTGTGTTTTATGCTGTTGTGATGTAGCATCTGAGATGTTTGCCGCTCGCTTATATGTCTTTAACGATACGATTGTGTTTGCCTGGCGATGGGCCGCACGCCGCTGTGGCACACAGAGGGTTAATATTGTAGCGCTGTTTACTCTTTGTGCAGAGTTTATGTCCATGTTCTGGGGTTTGATTCGCTCGCTGGGCCGCGGCGTGCCGGTTACCCTCTCATGTGTGTAAAGCTGAGCGTTCCAAGTTCTTGGTGCTGATACGTTGTATATATTGTGTATATAAGTAATAATAATAATAGTAATAATGCCGTCTGCCATTTTTGTTTGCTATGTGTTATTTAAAGCCTCCCGCACGCCCCTAGATGCCCCTCGGTTCTCTGCCGTGTTCTGGACGTTCCGTGTTTAATTGCCCGGATAATTCTGACTTCGTGCAACAAATGTGATATTAATGGCTGTGGGTAGTTGGCTCGGCCACGCGTTACTTTCACTGGATTTGGCTCTTTATATTATAACTTTATATCTGCGGATCTGCGTCTTTATATTATAACTTTATATCTGCAGATCTGCGTCTTTATATTATAACTTTATATCTGCAGATCTGCGTCTTTATATTATAACTTTATATCTGCAGATCTGTGTCTTTATATTATAACTTTATATCTGTGTCTTTATATTATAACTTTATATCTGCAGATCTGCGTCTTTATATTATAACTTTATATCTGCATATCTGTGTCTTTATATTATAACTTTATATCTGCAGATCTGTGTCTTTATATTATAACTTTATATCTGCGGATCTGTGTCTTTATATTATAACTTTATATCTGCAGATCTGTGTCTTTATATTATAACTTTATATCTGCGTCTTTATATTATAACTTTATATCTGCAGATCTGTGTCTTTATATTATAACTTTATATCTGCAGATCTGCGTCTTTATATTATAACTTTATATCTGCAGATCTGCGTCTTTATATTATAACTTTATATCTGCAGATCCGTGTCTTTATATTATAACTTTATATCTGCATATCTGTGTCTTTATATTATAACTTTATATCTGCAGATCTGTTTCTTTATATTATAACTTTATATCTGCAGATCTGTTTCTTTATATTATAACTTTATACCTGCAGATCTGCGTCTTTATATTATAACTTTATATCTGCAGATCTGTGTCTTTATTTTATAACTTTATATCTGCAGATCTGTGTCTTTATATTATAACTTTATATCTGCAGATCTGCGTCTTTATATTATAACTTTATATCTGCAGATCTGCGTCTTTATATTATAACTTTATATCTGCGGATCTGCGTCTTTATATTATAACTTTATATCTGCGGATCTGTGTCTTTATATTATAACTTTATATCTGCAGATCTGTGTCTTTATATTATAACTTTATATCTGCAGATCTGCGTCTTTATATTATAACTTTATATCTGCAGATCTGTTTCTTTATATTATAACTTTATATCTGCAGATCTGCGTCTTTATATTATAACTTTATATCTGCAGATCTGTATCTTTATATTATAACTTTATATCTGCAGATCTGTGTCTTTATATTATAACTTTATATCTGCAGATCTGTGTCTTTATATTATAACTTTATATCTGCAGATCTGTGTCTTTATATTATAACTTTATATCTGCAGATCTGTGTCTTTATATTATAACTTTATATCTGCAGATCTGCGTCTTTATATTATAACTTTATATCTGCAGATCTGTGTCTTTATATTATAACTTTATATCTGCAGATCTGTGTCTTTATATTATAACTTTATATCTGCAGATCTGTTTCTTTATATTATAACTTTATATCTGCAGTTCTGTGTCTTTATATTATAACTTTATATCTGCGGATCTGTGTCTTTATATTATAACTTTATATCTGCAGATCTGTTTCTTTATATTATAACTTTATATCTGCAGATCTGCGTCTTTATATTATAACTTTATATCTGCAGATCTGTTTCTTTATATTATAACTTTATATCTGCAGATCTGTATAATTATATTATAACTTTATACCTGCAGATCTGTGTCTTTATATTATAACTTTATATCTGCAGTTCTGTGTCTTTATATTATAACTTTATATCTGCGGATCTGTGTCTTTATATTATAACTTTATATCTGCAGATCTGTTTCTTTATATTATAACTTTATATCTGCAGATCTGCGTCTTTATATTATAACTTTATATCTGCAGATCTGTTTCTTTATATTATAACTTTATATCTGCAGATCTGTATAATTATATTATAACTTTATACCTGCAGATCTGTGTCTTTATATTATAACTTTATATCTGCAGTTCTGTGTCTTTATATTATAACTTTATATCTGCAGATCTGTGTCTTTATATTATAACTTTGTATCTGCAGATTTGTATAATTATGCGCCGATACTGGATGCAAGAAATCCGCATTGGAATGTTGATAAATTGATTGAGTAATTGGAGGGAAAGGGACGGGGGAGGAAAAACCGGGAGCGTACAAGGGGTCCGCCTGCCCGCGTACCCGCTGCCATTGCGCGCCTGACCGTGTACCCGCTGCCATTGCGCCCCTGCCCGCGTACCCGTTGCCATTGCGCCCCTGCCCGCGTACCCGTTGCCATTGCGCGCATGCCTGCCGACCCGCTGCCCCTGCGCGCCAACTCGCTGCCCACGCGCGCCAACTCGCTGCCCACGCGCGCCAACTCGCTGCCCACGGACCCACTTCCCCTGCACTCCTGCTGCGCGCGGACCCGCTGCCCCTGCGCGCCCGCTGCCCGCTGCCCCTGCGCGCCTGCTGCCTGCTGCCCGCTGCCCCTGCGCGCCTGCTGCCCGCTGCCCCTGCGCGCCTGCTGCCCGCTGCCCCTGCGCGCCTGCTGCCCCTGCGCGCCTGCTGCCCGCTGCCCCTGCGCGCCTGCTGCCCGCTGCCCCTGCGCGCCTGCTGCCCGCTGCCCCTGCGCGCCTGCTGCCCGCCCTGCGCGCCTGCTGCGCGCTGCCCCTGCGCGCCTACCCGCGGACCCGCTGCCCCTGCGCGCCTACCCGCTGCCCCTGCGCTCCTACCCGCTGCCCCTGCGCGCCTACCCGCTGCCCCTGCGCGCCTACCCGCTGCCCCTGCGCGCCTACCCGCTGCCCCTGCGCGCCTACCCGCTGCCCCTGCGCGCCTACCCGCGGACCCGCTGCCCCTGCGCGCCTACCCGCGGACCCGCTGCCCCTGCGCGCCTACCCGCGGACCCGCTGTGATGGTTTACACAAACCAGACAACCCCTACAGCTGCTGCAGATCTTCTTCGGAAGCAAACATGTTGATGGCAGCAGTAGGGTGCAAGTTGGGTTTCAGATGGTTCCTATTGTCCTACAGCATCTAGCCTGTTTGCTGGGGAGATTATGTAAATGATGTAGACAAACCCTACAGCTGCTGCAGATCTTCTTTGGAAGCTAAGAGGTTGATGGCAGCAGTGGGCTACAAGGTTGGGTTCTTAAGGGTTCCGATTGTTCCACCGCATACATGTTGGGTTCTAAAGCATTTATCCTGCTGGCTGTTGAGTTTGTAATGCTGTACCAGACAAACCCTACAGCTGCTGCAGATCTTCTTTGGAAGCTAAGATGTTGATGGCGGCAGTGGGCTACAAGTCGGGTTTCTCAGGATCTGCAGCGGTTATGAGCTTTACAAAGAGGATGGTTGATGACGGACAGTTCTGCTTGAGTTTGCATGAGCTCTGAGGTCTTTATGGATACCCCACGTTGACCTCGCCGAGTGGGATTGTAGATTTCATTGCCGTAGATATCATCGGATCTATTTGCACGCGGAGGAAAGATGAGGGTTATCTAAAGCCTGATGTGTGGTCTAAAAGCGGGCAACAAATCTCAATGTGTAGCCCATTCGGAGAGGTAATAAACTGTAATGCCCCTCAATAAATAGTACTTGAGAATAACTCCCCAGGTATCATACACCAAAGACTGCATCGTACAAATGACATCGTAAGCGGCTTCCGGCTCTACGAGTCATTACGTTTGCCACACATTATTTAGCCGAACGCTCACAGATCTTGTTAAGCTCCTATAGAAGGAGACGGGCTATGTCACTCTTCCTCGGAATCTCTCACACTGACAGTTTTAAAAGCCGGCCTCTAGATCTTTTCTTTGATAATTTTAATGGAAAAAATGTTGTGTCCACTAGGTTTCTGCGTAGAAATATCTGCTAATGTTTCCAAAGGTTCCTATAATACATTGTAATACATTGTGGTTCATCAGGTCTCTCCCAACGAAGGCTCGAGAGTTTGTCCCAATCCATAAATGAAAGGCGACTGCATAGACTTCATTCTATAACTTCTTTGCCAGGGCCGGTGAGAAGACCAGTAGGTTTGGTGTTGGCCGAGCCTCGGGGTAGGAGGTAGCACTGAATTGGGTCTCTTGGCAGCGTTTCTCTGTTTTCCAGATACAGAACGTTTGTATCGGAGGAAGCGGCTCCCAACACCCTGGTTGCCACCGTACATGCCTTTGATCCAGATGGAGATCATGTGACTTACAACATTTCGGAAGGAAATAAAGAAGGGAGCTTTATTATTGATTCCGAGAAAGGTACGTGGAGCTATATTTTGTATACATCCATAACTACCGCCCCCCCCAATGCCACCGATGCTTTTTACCTGACGATTTCTCTCATATTCTGCTACATAAAGAAGAAAATTAGTCATCGAGATAAAATCGAGTTCCTCACCAGAATTCCATCGCAGTAACTATAACTTGAAGTTCCTAAATAGTTGAGTAGGGGGATCGCTTACCCTGGGTTAAGGATTTGTAACAATGGGACTGATTTATCCTCAAACCATTTAACAGGAATAATCCGTCTGGGTTCTAACCTGCTTCCAAAGCATCATGGAGCCGAGTATGTTCTGTATGTGACCGCCACAGATGACAACGCTTCGGGGGGTCCTCACAGCCTCACCAGCACGGCTACGGTCGCCGGGAGAGTTGATGACGTCAACCGGAACAAGCCCGTCTTCCATCAGGTACCTCATACATTAACTCCAGAAAACCGCTTAGGAGAATAATCCCTTACTGAACGCCAATGAACTAAAGCCGTGTTAGAACTGTCCTTGGCTCCAAGATGTAGCCAGATCCTAAAAGAAATGTGTGGATTTAACGTTATTTCCAGTGTGCCCAGTACCGTCACCACGCCGTAGTCCTGGAGAACCAGCCCCCAGGAACGTTTGTGCTGCAGGTGGAGGCGAAAGACGCAGACGTTGGCGTCAACGGTCAAGTGAAGTACGGGATCGTTCATCGCGAGGGCTCTCTTCCTGCATTCAGCATCCATCCGGACACAGGTGCCACCGCCTCCTATACCTTAAAGCCCTTTAAACATTGTATGGAGAGACGGGCTGCGGCACGGTGACCGAGGACACACTTTCCTCCCGGTGTATTTGTGTTCACGGTTTTTAATATGCTTTTTGCTGGATTGGTGTATACGCTTCTACCCTTCTACCCCAGGGTCAACAGAGGTGACATCATGGAGCTTCATTTGATTCTGTTAAAACCAGTGGGTCAGATAGGCTCGGCGATGCAGGTTTTAACCATGGTTGTAGGTCATGTTAATCAGCCAAGCTTTTTTTCTCAAAAGCTTATGAGAAAATGTTCTTCACGTGTTATAGCAGGAATTGGCAGTCGCAGGGTCTGTCCGCGGATTGTCTGCATATTAGTTTTCATTTAACGTGCGGGTGAACAGTTTAAGGAATTGCGGCTGCCAGAAGTGCCTCTGTGAAGTATTTTAATCTCCTGCCTCTCGTCTCTGCAGACTCGGCGTACGTGCGCGTTTTCATCAGCGTTGTTAATGATAACCAGCCGGCCTTCACTCAGCGCGTTCACCACGTTAACGTGCAGGAAGACCAGGACGTGGGATCCATTGCTGCCCTTGTCAGTGCCACTGATCCAGACGAAGGTGAAATAAGTGCGACCGAGTTGTAAGAGAGTTACAGAGCTCTGCCCCCAAAGAGTTATAAATGTAGGAATGTGACCAAGGATAGTTCAGCTGGGTCTAGGAATGTGACCGAGGATAGTTCAACTGGGTCTAGGAATGTGACCGAGGATAGTTCAACTGATACCCCTAGACCAGTTGTTTCCACCCCTAGTTCTCAAAAGAGTAAAGAATGGTAATAAACTGATTTTTTGTACCAAGAAGAAATTGCTAATCTACATAAAGTCCATGTTACGGAAGTTTGGTGAACAAAGGAATTATCAGTAACTAGTAATATCTCATTCCTGTGCTTATCAGTAATGCGGATCATTCATTTGACTCGACATACAAGTCATTCCGTTTAAAGGGAAGCTGTTTGGTTTGGAAGAAGCTCTCGGAATGTTTGTTTATGTTACAGGGATGAATGCAAAGATCCGCTATCAGATCACAGCTGGGAATAACGGGGGAGCCCTGGATGTAGACCCAGAAACCGGCGCTGTCTTCATTTTCCAGCCACTGAATTACGAGGAGGTGCCGGTCTATGAACTCACTGTGCTGGCGTCGGACGGGAAGTGGGAAGATTATACCACGGTCATGATCAACGTGTTGAACAAAAATGATGAGGCTCCGGTTTTCTCGCAGAACGAGTACCAAGGTCACATAAGGGAAGAACTGTCACACTTACCGGTTTTGGTACTGGTACTTTGAACATGTTTCCAGAATTTGTTTGACTTCATCTTCCTTATAACTCTCAGAACAAGAGGGTTAGGGGTATTCTTCAAATGTTCTTGGCCAATAATAACAATACTACTGTGTTTACTCTTTGACGTATGTCAAGGTTTCTGCTGTAGACCCAGATGACCGAGAACAAGGAACCATGAAGTATTCTCTGCATGGAAGCGGAGCAGGTAATGTTTTTACCATAAATGAAAGGACAGGAGGAATATTTGCCCAAAAGCCTCTGGATCGCGAAGAACACACTCTCTGGAGGTTTGTGGTTCTTGCCACAGATGAAGGAGGAGATGGCCTCACAGGATTTGCCGATGTGATCATTTATGTAGATGATGTGAATGACCACGTACCGCATTTCATCTGCGAGAGAAGCACCTGCAGTGGAGATGTGCTGGAAAACGCTTCTGCCAACGCGTCCGTCATGGAGATGAGTGCAGTTGAACCAAGGGTTCCAATGCTATTCTGACTTACTCCATCGTTAACAGTCCCCTGGATTTGCTTAACCGAAGCATCTTCGGCATAGACTCCACCACCGGTGTTATTTTTACAGCCCTCGGGAACCTAGACCGTGAAGAGACAGATACTTTCTTCTTATTGAAGTTGAAGATGGAGGAGGAATGAGTTCCACCGGTACGGCAACTATTCATGTTCTAGATATAAACCATCACGCACCGGTGTTCACCCAGGATACGTGGCATGCTACCGTCTGGGAGACAAGTGAAATCAACTCTAACGTCCTTCAGGTGGTGGCAGTAGATGAAGATGACGGAGAAAACGCTTTATTGTCATTTAGCATCGTTGGAGGAGACCCAGGCCACGCATTCACTATTGAAAGCAACCAAAAGGAGAAACACGCGATAATTAAACTTAATAAGAAGCTGGATTATGAGATCCCTGAGGAACGGAGATTTAACCTTTCCATCGAGGTCCGGGACTGTGATTTTTCTTCAGTTTCCCACTGCCTGATCCGAATTAAATGGACAGTTTGTTTATGGCATTCACGCGGAGTCTGATGTCTTCGGTCAGTTTTATGTTGACCAAAGTGGGGCTGTCAAAGTGGTGAAAGCCCTAGACCGGGAGGTGACTTCCCAGTACCTCCTGGTCATTGTAGCTTCAGACCGGGGTATCCCAGTTCAAACAGGAAGCGCAACTGTCATTCTAGACCTTCTGGATGTTAACGACAACAGGCCAGCATTGGCTGCTCTGTACAAACCTATTGTTTGGGAAAACATTGTAAGTGAGTAGCCTCAATAGTCTCTTCTCTGCTTCTCTTCTAGCAGTATTGTAGCTATTAATTATATCTTTACGTTCTCTGTCCCAGATGCATTATTTTACATGTTTTGGCTCCAAGTCTTTAATAACCCTTCCTATCCCCCCCCCCCCCCCGAACATCAGTTTGGTTATACGTACGTTCCCTTGATAAAGAGGCAGGAATAATGTTTGTTTTTAAATTGATTATAGAGACCCACGGCGAATGGTGGCTGTAAGATAAAGGTCGTTCTAGACACGTCATTTTTTGCTAGAAGATTTATAAATATGAATTTTATATTTGTACATAAAATGAATGAATAATTTAAGCATACGAGAGATCGAAACAAAGGAAAAAATAATTAATCTCCTTGTCAAGGACAGACACGCAGACACACTCTTATTTTTTATTTTTTTTACATTTTTTAAGTAGGCTAATGACATGTAAAATATAAGAGTTGATATTTATTAGAACGCTTTAAATCTGCACAGTGAGTTTACATCCAAAAATCCCTCCTGGCAAACGCCGCCAAGTGAAAGTGAGCAGCAACAGTGAACGAATGATCTTTAGCCAACGTTAATGGCTGTCAGTTATTTTCATTCCGCGGTTAACTGAGCTAAACAGGAGGGACGTATTGGAAATTAGTCCTCGTTAATTCTCCGGCAGGGCATGCTGATCGTATATTGTACAGTTTCTGACAGCAGAATGTAGGACAAATGAATAAAAATACAGATGGGCGCTAATGCAGACGTACTTATGAAGGTCTTACCATTTTTTCTTGTTTAAAACAGCCGGGTGGTCATCAGCAGAGATTGGGAAGGTCGCTGTGCTGGATGAAGATGAATGGGATACAAAACACTATTCCGCCGTCTCTCAAATACCCAGGTGAGTTCCATTGCTCGAATAACACACGCATTTCATGGTCATTAATGCACTTTACTATTGACACGCAATGGGTTATAGGTTGACCATGTCGGCCGGTGGCTGACCAGTTGCTTAAAGAGGTCTCAGAGAAGTTGATGGATATTTATTCATCAATCCAGAGGTAAATTGGAATACTCTATGTCACGACAAGCGTTTGAGATGTCAGACTTTTTTCATTCAGGTGGATCACTGCTAAGGTAGGACGATCTTTAGTGGTGGTCTATAAGGTGTATGAAGGAACTGGATGACAAGTCTGGTGTATGAAGGATTGAGCAGATGTGTCTGGTGTATGAGGGAGATAGATGTGTCTGATAAATGACGGAGTGAGAGGACATGTTGTATAAGAGAGGAAGTAGACATGTCTGGTGTATAAGAGAGGGAGAAGACGTGTCTGGTGTATAAGAGAGGGAGAAGACGTGTCTGGTGTATGAGGGAGCAAGAAGACGTGTCTGCTGTATGAGGGAGAGAGATGATGTGTCTGGTGTATGACGGAGCAAGAAGACGTGTCTGCTGTATGAGGGAGAGAGATGATGTGTCTGGTGTATGAGGAAGCGAGAAGACATCTCTGGTGTATGAGGGAATGGGATGACATGTCTGGTGTATGACGGAGCAAGAAGACATGTCTAGTGTATGAGGGAGAGAGAAGACACGTCTGGTGTATGAGGGAACGGGATGACACGTCTGGTGTATGAGGGAGTGGGATGACGTGTTGTATGAGAGAGGGAGAAGGGATGTCTGGTGTATGAGGGAGCGAGATTACGTGACTGATGTATGAGGGTGCGAGATTACGAGTCTATTGTATAAGGGAGGGAGAAGACATGTCTGCTGTATGAGGGGGAGAGAAAACGTGTCTGGTGTATGAGGAGACAGGAGACGTGTCTGGTGTATGAAGGACTGAGAAGCCGTGTCTGGTGTATGAGGGAGAGGGAAGACGTGTCTGGTGTATAAGGGAGAGGGAAGATGTGTCTGGTGTATCAGGCAGAGAGAAGACATGTCTGGTGTATGAGGGAGAGAGAAGATGTGTATGACGGAGAGAGAAGGTGTGTCTGGTGTATGAGGGAGAGAGAAGACGTGTCTGGTGTATGAGGGAGAGAGAAGACGTGTCTGATGTATGAGGGTATGAGAAGACATGTCTGATGTATGAGGGAGCAAGATAAAGTCTTTGGTGTACGAGGGAGCGAAAAGACATGTCTGATGTATGATGGAGCAAGAATACATGTCTGATGTATGAGGGAGTGAGCTGAAGTATCTGGTGTATGAGCGAAAGAGAAGACATGTCTGGTTTATGAGGGAGCGAGAAGACGTGTCTGGTTTATGAGGGAGCGAAAAGACATGTCTGGTATATGAGGGAGCAAGATGACATGTCTGTTGTATAAGAAAGGGAGAAGACATAGATGACGTATGAGGTAGCAAGCAGATGTGTCTGGTGGATGAGGGAGAGAGAAGACACATCTGGTGTGTGAGGGTGCGACATTATGTGCCTGGTGTATGAGGGTGCGAGATTACGTGCCTATTGTATAAGAGAGGGAGAAGGCATGTCTGCTGTATGAGGTAGAGAAAAGACGTGTCTGGTGTATGAGGGTGAGAGAAGACGTGTATGAGGGGGAGAGAATATGTGTCTGCTGTATGAGGGAGAGGGAAGACGTGTCTCGTGTATGAGGGAGAGGGAAGACGTGTCTCATGTATGAGGGAGAGGGAAGACGTGTCTCGTGTATGAGGGAGAGGGAAGACGTGTCTCGTGTATGAGGGAGAGAGAAGACGTGTCTCATGTATGAGGGAGAGAGAAGACGTGTCTGGTGTATGAGGGAGCGAGATGACGTGTCTGGTGTATCAGGGTCAGAGAAGACATGTCTGGTGTATGAGGGAGTGAGAAGACGAGTCTGGTGTATGAGGGAGAGAGAAGACATGTCTGGTGGATGAGGGAGAGAAGAGGACGTAACTGGTGTATGAGGGAGAGACAAAACGTGTCTGGTGTATGAGGGAGAGAAAAGACGTGTCTGGTGTAAGAGGGAGAGAGAAGACGTGTCTGGTGAATGAGGGAGAAAGAAGACGTGTCTGGTATATGAGGGAGAGAGAAGACGTGTCTGGTGTATGAGGGAGAGAGAAGACGTGTCTGGTGTATGAGGGAGTGATCTGAAGTGTCTGGTGTATAAAGGAGAGGAGTCTGGTGTATGAGAGAGGGAGAATTCATGTTTCGTATATGAGGGAGAGAGCAGACGTGTCTGTTGTATGAGAGAGCGAGAAGACGTGTCTGGTTTATGAGGGAGCAAGAAGACATGTCTGGTGTATGAGGGAGCAAGCAGATGTGTCTGGTGGATGAGGGAGAGAGAAGACATGTCTGGTATATGAGGGAGCGAGAAGACATGTCTGGTGTATGAGGGAGGGAGAAGACATGTCTGGTGTAAGAGGGAGAGAGAAGACGTGTCTGGTATATGAGGGAGAGAGAAGACGTGTCTGGTATATGAGGGAGAGAGAAGACGTGTCTGGTGTATGAGGGAGAGAGAAGACGTGTCTGGTGTAAGAGGGAGAGAGAAGACGTGTCTAGTATATAAGGGAGAGAGAAGACGTGTCTGGTGTATGAGGGAGAGAGAAGACGTGTCTGGTGTATGAGGGAGTGATCTGAAGTGTCTGGTGTATAAAGGAGAGAGGAGACAAGTCTGGTGTATGAGAGAGGGAGAATTTATGTTTCGTATATGAGGGAGAGATCAGACGTGTCTGTTGTATGAGGGAGCGAGAAGAAGTGTCTGGTTTATGAGGGAGTGAGAAGACGTGTCTGGTTTATGAGGGATCGAGAAGACATGTCTGGTGTATGAGGGAGCAAGATGACATGTCTGTTGATAATGAAAGGGAGAAGACATATCTGGCATATGAGATAGCAAGCAGATGTGTATGGTGTATGAGGGAGGGAGAAGACATGTCTGGTGTATGAGGGAGGGAGAAGACATGTCTGCTGTATGAGGGAGAGAGAAGACATGTCTGGTGTATAAGGGAGAGAGAAGACGTGACTGGTGTATGAGGGAGCAAGGAGACATGTCTGGTATATGAGGGAGCAAGGAGAAATGTCTGGTATATGAGGGAGCAAGGAGACATGTCTGGTATATGAGGGAACCGGATGACGTGTTTGTTGTAAAGGGGGGGTGAAGAGATGTCTGGTGTATGGGGGAAGCAAGAAGATGTATCTGGTGCATGAGGAAGCGGGATGGTGTGTCTGTTGTATTAGAGAGGAAGAAGTCCTCTGGTGTATGTACATGTCTGGTGTATGAGGGTGCGAGATTAAGTACCTGGTGTATGAGGGTGCGAGATTACGTGCCTATTATATAAGAGAGGGAGAAGGCATGTCTGCTGTATGAGGGAGAGAGAAGACATGTCTGGTGTATTAGGGGGAGAGAAGACATGTCTGGTGTATGACGGTGCGAGATTACATGCCTATTGTATGAGAGAGGGAGAAGACATGTCTGCTGTATGAGGGAGAGAGTTGAAGTGTCTGGTGTATGAGGGAGAGAGAAGACGTATCTGGTGTATGAGGGTGAGAACAGATGTGTCTGGTATATGAGGGAGAGAGAAGACGTGTCTGGTGTATCAGGGAGCGAGGAAACGTGTCTGGTATATGAGGGAGCAATCAGACGTGAATGAGGGAACGAGATGACGTGTTTGTTGTATAAAAGAGGGTGAAAAGATGACTGGTGTATGAGGGAAACGAGAAGATGTATCCGGTGTATGATGGAACGGGATGGCGTGTCTGTTGTATTAGAGAGGAAGAAGACATGTCTGGTGTATGAGGGAGTGTGAAGACACGTCTGGTGCATGAGGGTGCGAGATTACGTGCCTTTTGTAAAAGAGAGGGAGAAGGCATGTCTGCTGTATGAGGTAGAGAGAAGACGTGTGTTGTGTATGAGGGAGAGAGAAGACATGTCTGGTGGATGAGGGAGTGAGAAGAAGTTTCTGGTGTATGAGGGAGAGAAGAGGACATAACTGGTGGATGAGGGAGAGAGAAGACATGTCTGGTGTATGAGGGAGTGATCTGAAGTGTCTGGTGTATAAAGGAGAGAGATGCCTGGTGTATGAGAGAGGGAGAATTCATGTTTGATATATGAGGGAGAGAGCAGACGTGTCTGATGTATGAGGGAGAGAGAAGACGTGTCTGGTGTATGAGGGAGAGAGAAGACGTGTCTGGTGTTTGAGGAGGAGAGAAGACGTGTCTGGTGTATTAGGGAGCGAGATGACGTGTCTGGTGTATGAGGGTGAGAGAAGACGTGTCTAGTGTATGAGGGTGAGAGAAGACATGTCTGGTGTATGAGGGATCAAGGTGACATGTCTGTTGTATAAGAGAGGGAGTAGATATGTTTAGTGTATTAGGTAGTGAGAAGACATGTCTGGTGTATGAGGGAGAGAGAAGACATATCTGGTGTATGAGGGAGCGGGATGAAGTGTTTGTTGTGTCAGAGAGGTTGAAGAGATGTCTGGTGTCTGAGGGAAGCGAGAAGATGTATCTGGTCCATGAGGGAGCAGGATGGCGTGTCTATTGTATAAGAGAGGGAGAAGACATGTCTGTTGTATGAGTGAGAGAGTTGAAGTGTCTGGTGTATACGGGAGAGAAGACGTGTCTGGTGTATGAAGGAGAGAGAAGACATATTCGGTGTATGAGAGAGGGAGAATACATGTCTGGCGTATGCGGGAGAGAGAAGACATGTCTGGTGTATGAGGGAGAGTGAAGACATGTCTGGTGTATGAGGGAACAAGCAGAAGTGTCTGGTGTATGAGGTAGAGAGAAGACGTGTCTCGTTTGTGAGGGAGAGAGAAGACGTGTCTGGTGTCTGAGGGAGAGAATAGACGTGTCTGTTGTATAAGAGAAAGAGTAGACATGTCTGGTGTATGAGGGAGAGAGAAGACATGTCTGGTGTATGATTGAGCGAGCAGATGTGTCTGGTGGATGAGGGAGAGAGAAGACGTGTCTGGTGTATGAGGGAGAGAGAAGACATGCCTGATGTATGAGAGACAAAAGATTTGTCTGGTGTATGAGGCAGTGAGAAGACATGTCTGGAGAAAGAGGGAGCGGGATGACGTATTTGTTGCATAAGAGAGGGAGAAGACATGTCTGGTGGATGAGGGAGAGAGAAGACATGTCTGGTGTATGAGTCAGAGAGAAGAAACATGTCTGGTGTATGAGGGAGCGGAATGACATGTCTGGGATCTGAGGGAGAGCTGATGTGTCTGGTGTATGAGGGATTGAGAAGATGTGTCTGGTGCATGACGGAGTGACGAGACATGTCTGTTGTATAAGAGAGAGAGGAGACAGGTCTGGTGGATGAGGGAGAGAGATGATGTGTCTGGTGTATGAAGGAGAGAGAAGACATGTCTGGTGTATGAAGGAGAGAGAAGACATGTCTGGTGTATGAGTGAGGGAGCAGACTTGTCTGGTGTATGAGGGAGAGAGAATATGTGTCTGGTGTATGAGGGATCGAGGTGACGTGTCTGGTGTACGAGGGAGTGAGGAGACATGTCTGGTATATTTTTGTTGTATAAGAGAGGGAGAAGACATGTCTGGTGTATGAGGGAGTGAGAAGACATGTCTGGTGTATGAGGGAGCTAGAAGATGTGTGTGGGGTATGAGGGAGCGGGATGGCGTGTCTGTTGTGTTAAAGAGGAAGAAGACATGTCTGCTGTATGATGGAGACAGAAGACGTGTCTGGTGTTTGGGGGGAGAGAAGGCATGTCTGGTGTATGAGGGAAAGAGAAGACGTGTCTGGTGTATGAGGGAGAGGGAAGACGTGTCTCGTGCATGAGGGAGAGGGAAGAAGTGTCTTGTGTATGAGGGAGAGGGAAGACGTGTCTCGTGTATGAGGGAGAGAGAAGACGTGTATGAGGCAGCGAGATGACGTGTCTGTTGTATGAGGGATCGAGGTGACATGTCTGTTGTATGAGAGAGGGAGAAGACATGTCTGGTGGATGAGGGAGTGAGAAGACATGTCTGGTGTATAAGAGAGGAAAAAGACATGTCTGATGTTTGAGGAAGTGAACTGAAGTGTCTGGTGTATGAGGGAGCGAGATGACATGTCTGTTGTATAAGAAAGGGAAAAGACATATCTGGTGTATGAGGTAGCGAGCAGACGTGTCTGGTTTCTGAGGAAGAGAGAAGTGGTGTCTGGTGTATGAGGGAGTGATCAGAAGTGTCTGGTTAATGAAGGAGAGAGAAGACGTGTCTGGTTAATGAGGGAGATGGAAGACATGGCTGGTTAATGAGGGAGACAGAAGACGTGTCTGGTGTATGAGGAACTGAGAAGCTTTGTCTGGTGGATGAGGGAGCGAGAAGACAAGAATGATGTATGAGGGAGCAAGAAGACATGTCTGATGTATGAGGGAGCAAGACGACATGTCTGATGTATGAGGGGGCAAGAAGACATGTCTGATGTATGAGGGAGCTGGCTGAAGTGTCTGATGTATGAGGGAGCAGGCTGAAGTGTCTGATGTATGAGGGAGCAGGCTGAAGTGTCTGATGTATGAGGGAGCGAGCTGAAGTGTCTGGTATATGAGGGAGCAAGATGACATGTCTGTATGAGTAAGTGAGGGGACATGTCTGGATTAAGAGGGAATGAGAAGACATGTCTGGTGTATGAAGGAGTGAGAAGACATGTCTGGTGTATGAGGGAGAGAGATGATGTGTCTGGTGTATGAGGGAGTGAGAAGACATGTCTGATTCATTAGGGAGGAAGACAGCATCTCTGGTGTGTGAGGGAGTAAGAAGAGATGTCTGATATATGAGGGAGAAACACAACGTCTCTGTTGTATGTGGGAGCGAGACAACGTGTCTGGTGTATGAGAGAGAGAGAGAGACGACGTGTCTGGTGTATGAGGGAGTGAGGAGATGTGTCTGGTGTATAAGAGAGGGCGAATACATGTCTGATATATGAGGGAGCAAGAAGACGTCTGGTGTATGTTGGAGCTTGATGACTTGACTGTTATGTACGTGAACAACCATATGTGTCAGATGTATGAGGGGGCAAGAAGATGTGTCTGGTGTATGAGGGAGTGATGAGATGTGTGGTGTATGAGGGAGCGAGAAGAGATGTCTGATGTATGAGGAAGAGAGAAGATGTGTCTTGTGTATGAGGGAGCAAGAAGACATGTCTGGTGTATGAGGGAGCGAGATGACGTGTCTTGTGGATGAGGGAGAGAGGAGACAGGTCTGGGTTGTGAGGGAGAGAGAAGACATGTCTGATTTATGAGGGAGGAAGACGACGTCTCTGGTATATGAGGGAGAGAGAAGACGTGTCTGGTATATGAGGGAGAGAGAAGACGTGTCTGGGGTATGAGGGAGAGAGAAGACGTGTCTGGAGTATGAGGGAGAGAGAAGACGTGTCTGGTGTATGAGGCAGTGAGAAGACATGTCTGGAGTAAGAGGGAGCGGGATGACGTATTTGTTGCATAAGAGAGGGAGAAGACATGTCTGGTGGATGAGGGAGAGAGAAGACATGTCTGGTTTATGAGGGAGCAGGATGACATGTCTGGTGGATGAGGGAGAGCTGATGTGTCTGTTGTATGAGGGATTGAGAAGACGTGTCTGGTGTATGAGGGAGATAGATGTGTCTGATGTATGACGGAGTGACGAGACATGTCTGTTGTATAAGGGAGAGAGAAGATGTGTCTGGTGTATGAAGGAGAGAGAAGACATGTCTGGTGTATATAGGAGAGAGAAGACATGTCTGGTGTATGAGTGAGTGAGCAGACTTGTCTGGTGTATGAGGGAGAGAGAACATGTGTCTGGTGTATGAGGGATTGAGGTGACGTGTCTGGTGTACGAGGGAGTGAGAAGACATGTCTGGCATATGAGGGACCAAGAATACATGTCTGATGTTTCAAGGAGAGAGCTGAAGTGTCTGGTGTACGAGGGAGCAAGAAGACATGTCTGGGGTATGAGGGAGCGGGATGACATGTCTGGTATCTGAGGGAGAGCTGATGTGTCTGGTGTATAAAGGAGAGAGAAGACATGTCTGGTGTATGAGGGAGAGAGAAGACGTGTCTGGTGTATGAGGGAGATAGGTGTGTTTGGTGTATGAGGGAGATAGGTGTGTTTGGTGTATGAGGGAGATAGGTGTGTTTGTTGTATAAGAAAGGGAGAAGGCATGTCTGATGTATAAGAATGAGAAGAAATGTCTGGTGTAATGACGGAGCCAGCTGACGTGTCTCGTGTACGAGGAAGATAACTGAAGTGTCTGTTCCATTAAGGAGAGAGACACCAGACACGTCTTCTCTCCCCCTCATACACAGACACGTCTGGTGTATGAGGGAGCAAGAAGGCATGTGTGATGTATGAGGGGAGCGATCTGAAGTATCTGGTGTATAAAGCAGAGAGAAGACATGAGTGGTCTGTGAGGGATTGAGCAGACGTTTCTGGTGTATGAGGGAGATAGATGTGTCTGATGTATGACGGAGTGAGAAGACATGTCTGTTGTATAAGAGAGGGAGGAGACGTGTCTGGTGTATGAGGGAGAGCGTTGGAGTGTCTGGTTTATAAAAAAAGAAGACATGCCTGATGTATGAGAAAGAAGTAAGATTTGTCTGGTGTATGAGGCAGTGAGAAGACATGTCTGGAGTAAGAGGGAGCGGGATGACATATTTGTTGTATAAGAGAGGGAGACGACATGTCTGGTGGATGAGGGAGTGAGAAGACATGTCTGCTGTATGAAGGAGTGAGAAGACAGGTCTGCTGTATGAAGGAGTGAGAAGACATGTCTGGTGTATGAGGGAGCTAGAAGATGTGTGTGGGGTATGAGGGAGCGGGATGGCGTGTCTGTTGTGTTAAAGAGGAAGAAGACATGTCTGCTGTATGATGGAGACAGAAGACGTGTCTGGTGTTTGGGGGGGAGAGAAGGCATGTCTGGTGTATGAGGGAAAGACAAGACGTGTCTGGTGTATGAGGGAAAGGTAAGACGTGTCTCGTGCATGAGGGAGAGGGAAGAAGTGTCTCGTGTATGAGGGAGAGGGAAGACATGTCTCATGTATGAGGGAGAGAGAAGACACGTCTAATGTATGTGGGAGAGAGAAGACGTGTATGAGGGAGGGAGATGACGTGTCTGTTGTATTAGAGTGGAAGAAGACATGTCTGGTGGATGAGGGAGTGAGAAGACATGTCTGGTGTAAGAGGGAGCGAAAAGACATGTCTGATGTTTGAGGAAGTGAAGTGTCTGGTGTATGAGGGAACGAGAAGACGTATCTGGTGTATGACGGAGATAAAAGATGTGTCTGGTGTCTGAGGGAGCGAGATGACATGTCTGTTGTACAAGAAAGGGAAAAGACATATCTGGTGTATGAGGTAGCGAGCAGACGTGTCTGGGACTGAGGGACTGAGAAGCCGTGTCTGGTGTATGAGGGAGAGAGAAGTGGTGTCTGGTGTATGAGGGAGTGATCAGAAGTGTCTGGTTAATGAAGGAGAGAGAAGACGTGTCTGGTTAATGAGGGGGATGGAAGACATGGCTGGTTGATAAGGGAGACAGAAGACGTGTCTGGTGTATGAGGAACTGAGAAGCTTTGTCTGGTGGATGAGGGAGCGAGAAGACAAGAATGATGTATGAGGGAGCAGGAAGACATGTCTGATGTATGAGGGAGCTGGCTGAAGTGTCTGATGTATGAGGGAGCGAGCTGAAGTGTCTGGTATATGAGGGAGCAAGATGACATGTCTGTATGAGTGAGTGAGGAGACATGTCTGGATTATGAGGGAATGAGAAGACATGTCTGGTGTATGAGGGAGTGAGAAGACATCTCTGGTGTATGAGGGAGAGAGATGATGTGTCTGGTGTGTGAGGGAGTAAGAAGACATGTCTGATATATGAGGGAGAAACACAACGTCTCTGGTGTATGTGGGAACGAGACAACGTGTCTGGTGTATGAGGAAGTTAGAAGATGTGTCTGCTGAAGGAGGAAGATAGAAGACACGTCTGGTGTATGAGTGAAGGAGAAGACGTGTCTGGTGTATGAGGAAGAGAGAAGATGTGTCTGGTGTATGAGAGAGAGAGACGACGTGTCTGGTGTATGAGGGAGTGAGGAGATGTGTCTGGTGTATGCGAGAGGGAGAATACATGTCAGGTGTATGAGGGAGCAAGAAGACGTGTCTGGTGTATGAGGGAGTGATGAGATGTGTGGTGTATGAGGGAGCGAGAAGAGATGTCTGTTGTATGAGGAAGAGAGAAGATGTGTCTTGTGTATGAGGGAGCAAGAAGACATGTCTGGTGTATGAGGGAGCGAGATGACGTGTCTTGTGGATGAGGGAGAGAGAAGACGTGTGTGAGTGAGTGAGGAGACATATCTAGGTTAAGAGGGAGTGAGAAGACATGTCTGATTTATGAGTGAGGAAGACAACGTCTCTGGTATATGAGGGAGTGATGAGATGTGTGGTGTATGAGGGAGCGAGAAGACGTGTCTGGTGTATGAGGGAGTGAGAAGAGATGTATGGTGGATGAGGGAGAGAGAAGACGTGTCTGGTGTATGAGGGAGAGAGAAGACGTGTCTGGTGTATGAGGGAGAGAGAAGACATGTCTGGTGTATGAGGGAGAGAGAAGACGTGTCTGGTGTATGAGGGAGAGAGAAGACGTGTCTGGTGTATGAGGGAGAGAGAAGACGTGTCTGGTGTATGAGGGAGTTAGAAGGCGTGTCTGAGGAAGATAACATTGCATTGACAGTTTGTTTTCTGTAGGTATTTTTGGTTGAACCAAAACAACGGGACATCCTAATGACCGAGAGACCTCCGCAGGGAACGTACAACCTCAATATTACGGTTTCTGACGGTGTGTGGCCAGATACCTTCTCTACTATCAAAATTTATGTACAAGAGATTGGAAGTGACGCCTTCCGCAGCTCGGTGTCTCTGAGACTCACAAGTAAGTAATAAGTCGTGCGGAGGGGTCTCAGGTAGATTCTTGTAGGACTCCGCTGGGACATTTGATGGGAAGACTGCCTGGATTGACCATCATAGAGTTTGCACTAGATAAAGAAGTGATGTACAGGTCACCAGAGCTACATATATATAACCATTTCCCTGGACTCCTGTACATTGTACCATAAAGACATTAAAATGATGTAGTATCCCTGCATAGGGATAGAAGGAAAGGGTGGGACAGGAATGCTCTTGGCATTAAGTGACCCCTGTCCTACTCAGTGCGTAACCCCAATTCCCTTCCCCGCTCCTATCTGGGTAAATACGTTACTATCTCTGCTTCTCAGTCACAACTTTTTAACCCGCATTTTAGGCATTACAGCACAGGGATTCATAGAGAAGGATGAGTTTGGAGTCAGCAGACGTGACCAGCTCCAGGCCGTCCTGGCAGACATGGCAGCTGCCCATCCCAGCCATATCCATATCTTCAGTGTGGTGAACGCAGAGGATAACGCGACCGACGTGACATTTTCAGTATGCGGAGCTGCCTCCTTGCCACAATCCCGAGATCTTACGGAGCTTATTGACAGCCCAGAGAGAGAAGGTATGGACAGAGTGTTTATGGCGTTATTACTGAGTAAGAATAATGTCGGCTGTCTCTTAAAATTAATGATATTACAAAACGCAGAATATTTATCAGTCTCATGATATCTAGATGTATCCGGTTTGTCTTTCATAGTTTTGTGGAAATAATTCCCTTGGTTTTGAATCTCTGAGGGTACAGCCGGGGGTTTATTACTTTATAACAAAAGTAAACATCTAAGAGTGATGCGTTTTAATCATCTTTATCTGCATTTGTTGTGGAAGGGAGCTGGTCCTGGGGTGCCTAATGGCAACAGAACTGGGATGGTGTCTAGATAAGTTTTTGGTGCCGTCTTAACTGAGTTTTTTTGTATTCTTCTCAATGACAGATCCGATCGGTTCTGAAGGAAAGGAATTCCCAAGTATCCATTGATTTCTGTTCACGGATGGGCTGTTTGCAGGATGGCGGGTGCACAATCCATAGCGCAGTCAGCAGATCCCCGCCTCTCGTGGATGGAGGTAGCGCATCTATAGTCTCAATTCCCCAAGTCGGAAACGTGTCCTGTAGATGTCTGGTACAGAAACAATTTTACCAGAACTGTTATTCTCTGCCCCTAAACCCTTGCCTGAATGGTGGGACTTGCACGTCGACTCTCACCGGTTCCAGGTAGGCAGATTCTCTGGACCATGTTCCTGTGTGACTTATCCCTTACATCACCAACTTCATACAGTATCATTGAAGCTAAAATATTTCCATTTGTCTTTCTAGGTGTCACTGTTTGACTTCGTTCCTTGGGCCGCGCTACCAGCAGACTCAGAGAACATTTCACGGTAACTGCTATGCATGGATTCATCCTATCGGCCACTGCTCGGACAGCCATCTATCGCTGGAGTTCGTAAGCGACAGCACAGACAGATTATTACTACACCGCGGAGCGTCAAGAGACAGTAAGAACTTCATCGCAGTGGGGGTGTAGCGAGGGCGGACAGTATCAACGAGAGAGCAGAGGCAGAGCACCTTCTCTCCCTTATATTATATACTTATAACATATGGTTATTTAATAGTTTTTATATACCCCCTATGCTTCCTTTTGAGCTTTTTTTAGAAGGTGTTAATTTTGTACAGTTCTCTGCTTTAATTGATTCAAACTGAGAAGAAATAGAGAACTAAACCACTTTTATTGAATGTTTACACAGTACAATACAGAGTCAAGTCAAATCACAAGTCAGTAACAAATACAGTGCAATGAGTTACAAATCACAAAGCAAAGAATCACAAATACAATGCAAAGAGTAAGAAGTAAATCACAAGTCAAAAAGTAACAAGTACCATGCAACGAGTAACAAATCACAAAGCATAGAGATACAAATCACAATGCAAAGAATCACAATTACAGTGCAATGAGTTACAGATCACAAGGCATAGAGTTACAAATACAATTATGAAGTCATGAGTAACATGAAGTAAAAGTAATAATAAATCTATATTGACAATAATCACAGTTGAATTACATTCTTAGTCTGCTCCGGGTCCAGCCGCACTGCTATTAATGTGGTTTTGTTTCCCAAAGAGATTACGAGCAGCCGGCTCCTTCTCATCTTCAGACAAGACCTGACCGCGCTGAGGCTCGGCTTTCCAGAGCAGGTGAACGTTACAGACAGAGAATGGCATCGGATAGACCTGCGCATAAAAGATAAAGAAAGTTAATTATCACATCGTGAGCCAGACCTGTAATTAATGCAGCCACAGGAAAGCTTAAATATTCTCCTTTACTCACAGAACTAGAATGAAGACAAATCTTTAAGAGCAGACACAGAGCTGCATTATACTCAACTAACTGACCCTCAGCTAACTTTACATGGAACATATAACCAAGACAAGTCACGCCAAATACACAACGACTCGCATCGCACGCAGTCACATTTACTTAAAGGAAAAGGTCAACGTCGGGCAGTCAGGGAAGATGAATTACTGACTTCATTTACTTCGGTGCAGGGAGTCAGCCTGACTCTGGATCGCTGCCGCACGGCTTTGATAAATGAGAGGGGATCGGATGAGAGCTACTTACAGAGGATCGAACGAGTTGTGAAGTCCACGGAGTCATCATGCAGGACAGAAGGTATGGAGCACACGGACAGCTTGGGCTGGAGATCAGGGCTGTCTTTACTGCAGTCACAGACGATAAACCAGGATTAATGCCTAGCGGCTGCTCCACTGGGTTTGTAATCTGCATGGATGAAGAGAAAGGAAGTGTTGAAGAGTCATGACAATTTTTATGCAGGTTGAATATTATCTGCAGTAGTAAAGCCCCACACCACATGTTACTGTGACCCGTGTCTGATATGCATGCCATTCTCTGCAGGTTTTGGGAGCCGGATGCCGTTCTGCAGCTGGGAGGCGTTAAGCAGTCATCTCCTCGTTCCCACAATTTCCTTCCGCACAAACCCTTTAAATGCTGTCTCCGCAACGTCGTTCTTAATAAGCAGGTAATGACTTTCTATCACGCAGAGTATCGCTTACCTCTTACTGCAGACGGCTGCTCTGTAGTGGACGTGGGATCTGTGGATGCATCCGGTAAATCAGCTTCGGTACTTTGGGGGTCTGAGCAGAGGGATGCAGTATAACCAGGTGGGTTAGCAGGATAGTCCCGGCTGGTGTCACGTAGGACAGAGGTTGGTAATGATTCCTATAAGACACGAATACATTAGAAAGTTTTTTGATTAGTAATGTGTATTAACATTCAACAGCAGACGGGGGGGCTCCTTCTGGTTGGACGCGGTAGAAATTGACAACTTGAATTCAACAAGCATCTCGACAAATGCGATGAAGAGCAATAAAACACAACTCGCAGATATGCAGCCAGAGTGTGTGAGGAGCCGGGTCAATAGACATTCTAAGGGTAACAAAGGGTAACTGAACCGTAAGAACGTAACAGGTAGGTCCGTATCAAAGCTTTCCGCCGAGTTATCTGAGCTACTTTGTGATGACCTGCAGAATGATATCTAATTTTCTTAATGCAGTGTGTGTTTCCTTTATAAACACAGGTGTATGATTTAGCAGCCCCGCTGGAGGCTGTTAATAGCTCCCCAGGCTGTGTGAGGAAGGGTACAACTTGCTCATCACCTGCACCCTGCGACTCTCCTTGCGCCAGTGACCCCTGGACCCCCAGCTGTGATTGCCCACCCGCTCACCAGGACTGCGGAAAAGGTACAGGCTTGGCTTACAGCGATGCGCTCACGGGTAATAACCCTACAAGAACATTAAAGGAGACCCAAACCTGAATTAATGGTTCCACCACCTCGCTGATATCAGAATGTCTCCCAATATACAGATGGGTTTTATATTAAAAAACATTCTCATGCCAATATTTATGTTATATTAAAGACTCACCTGAACCGGGAGATCTTTGTGAATGCAGAGTATAGTGTAGATTATTGGAAAATGGGGAGTTGCGGTGCAATCAAGGAATCCATTCGAATGTTTGTGGCCAAAGCTCTGCCAGAAAGGACTCTTCATACATCACATCTGAACGCTCTGCCACCGCCGGGTGCTCTGCTGGGCGATCATTTCTGTATCATAGTGAATAGCGTAATCCGCATTATATACTCATCCTTTTGCAGATGTCCACGAACACTTCTTCCATCCTGGAGGCCACATCCGGTACCTGCTCCCTCATTCTCTCCATCCGCAGCGGACACATTTTCAGGCAACGTTAAGAACAAGCAAAGCCGCCAGCGTCATCCTGCGTTTGTCTTCTAAGGACCAGAACAAATCTATCCACCTGCAGGTACCAAACACAGCATGAAGTCCATACCTTGACACGCGCCATGCTGCACGTTGGGTAGAGTCGCGTCCACATCTGAAGCTCCCGATTCAGAGCAGCCGGTAGATGGGACAGCTTTAGGGTCATTGTATTTCAGCGTTCGCTGCGAGAGCCCAGAGTGCTCCACTGTTAGGTGGTCCAGGTCCGCAACAATGGTGAGCAGCCTGTAGATCATAGCGGAGCTTCAGCACCCGAGGGTTCAGCATGACCCGGGGATCTAACGGCACCGTTTGTTTTGTCGAGGTGAGGCATGGGCTTCTAACAATCTCCTACAATCTCGGAGAGTGGAACAAAGTTGGCTTGGAAAGTCTGCAGAATGAGTTCACGCTTCACTTTAATGGAGGAGGGGAGCACAGACGACAGCAGCTCACGGGACCTACAAAGAAATTAGTCGTTCCGAGATGCGAGACTCTGGGAAGTCTCAACCAATCGGATTATCAAGGTAAAAATCAAAATTGTTAGATAGTAAGAGTTTATGCCTTCACAGCAATGGGCTTTAATAAAACTGTAAAAGCATTTCTAGTGAATGTAAGATTAGAAGCCGTCTGTAAATCCATGGGGTATAAAGACTCTCCCTGCCCGTCATTCCCTGGAATACACCATACGATGCTGAATTCCCATCATGCGCTGATCTCCAATTCCTTCTGTGTAATCAGGATGCATAAAGAACGTGAGACTGAACGGCTACCGCCTGCCCATGGAGTACACGACGGCCTCGCCGGTGTCCGTTATAAGCCGGGAAGGAGTGACCGAAGGCTGCGTCTCAGACGTCTGTAGCAGCAGCCCCTGCAGCCGCGGCTTTGTCTGCGTTGATCTATGGATGAGCCACGAATGCAGGTATCACCCAACGCGTGCTGGGGTCACAAGACTTCAGAAGAGATTAGAGCTTTGGGGTCCTACCTTGTGCTTTCTAAGCATTCCCAGTTCAGCTGCACTCCATACACCGCATTCACTCCACTCGATTGTTAAACCACCACTCCCATGTGTCAAGGGATAATGAGAATCGTTTTCCTGTATGAAAGAGGAAGAAACATTTTGAAACACTTTACATGATTTAGTTTTACTGGCTTAAAATGTATCTGATCTTCCACTGTTATGGTAGATTTAACCCCTTCTCTCCCTGTAACTCCACAGGTGCCCCCCCCCGGATACCTGCTTACAGAGAACAGCATAGAAGCTCACTGTCTACACAGTATGTGCCAGGCACCCCTGCAAACACGGCACGTGCCACGCTCGCCAGCCGAATTCACCCACCTCTGCGCAGAGGGGTACGTCGGGAGCGGATGTCACGTCTTCAGCCCCGGACTCTGGATCAGCAATACTTATATCATCTTGATTTGCCTCCTGACAATCATAGGTAAACTTTTACACATTGTCTCCCTCAGTAGCTCCCATGTAACCCGGGAGGGGGGGCTCAGCGGATCGGTCATTCATTAACCCAAGGCCATTGGTTTATACAGCGCTGGAATTCCTACCAAGGGTGGCTCCGGACAAGATAAGATTGGTAGCAACCTTGTTATTCATGATGGATCAAGAAAGCATTAAAATATAAAAAATATTCAGTACCTTGCATGCTTCAAGAGGATAATTCTTGTGTCTCCATTCGCAGCGCTGATCGCCGGAATTCTGTTGTGGTCTCGCTGCAGGAGGAGGAAGACCATAAACCAAGGAGTTTATCACGGATCTGGGCATAGCCAGGACCTTGAGGACACCAGAAAAAACATCTTCCATTACAACGAAGACCACATAAGTAAAGCGTTTGTGGGATACAATGTTACATTTTTTATATGTAGTTTGTAGCAAGTTTAAGACTTTGGTCCACTCACCAACGAATACCAACCATGGACAATTGCAGGCCGATAACAGGTGGGAGCTGCTGCTGATCCTGGAATTCTGATACAATCCGTACTCCATACGCCTTAAGCCGCTTCATACACAGCTGAAAAGTTAAAGGGATAAAGGCCTTGTGTAACGAGATGGAATGTTTTAATTACCCAAATCACACTCAAAATACATTTAAAAGGGGGGGATATGTAGGCAAGCACAGATTTGGTGTAGGACGGGTTAAATTGGCTGAATGCTCGTTTGGCAACTTGCTGAGACGAACGAACCAATCCGTTCGTTCGCACCCCTATCAAAGCTTTAACAACTCCATTTAACGAGCTCCACCCGGGACTGGGATTTCATTTCCGTACGAGGGCCCAATAAGGATACAGGATTTATTTCATTTTAACATTACGGGGCTCGCTCGGCCCATCCACGTGACCCCCCTGTTCATGCCTTACCGCCGGCATGCATTCACCTGTGCCAAAGCCCCAGCTCCCTCTTCTTTTTTCACCCTTTAAAGATTGAAATAAACTCAGTAAAACGATCATTCGGCTCTTTGTCCTCAGTTCGTAGTAAAACATTGTCAGGGGCCGGCGATTAAAACAAAATATGCAGACAATTGGAGACCAGCCCAAAACTTCATGAGGCCATTTTTGCTGCACGTGGTAAGTTCCAGCCCCAGTATTTGTTTTATATAGCGCCATCATATTTAGTAGCGCTGTACAATGGCTAGACAGGGTATAAGCCGTATGTAACATAATTTGACTTAAAACACAGGTGAGGAGGGCCCGCTTGTGTTCATAGGGGGCAAACTCTGCATTTTCAAAGTATATTCGACAAACACATTATTTCAAATTAAAAAATACATATATAGAAAACCGCTTCTAACAGGATTATGGCCCACGAGAGCTCCTGTATACTGCGAAAGAGCATCTAAAAGTATGAAGTTAACCATTTAAGTGTAACCAAACTACTGAAAAACTTACGTAAAACAAAGAAATTACTTTCACAGTATTAACAAACACGCAAATAAACTTCTACAAAAATACTATGCATACCCCGACCATGCGAGACACTCTGTGACTGAAAGAAACGACCTCTGCTTCTGGGGGGTAGATCTAGAGGGCTGCATTCATTTCAAAATCACAGAATTCACAAACCTTTGCCGGTCCTTCTCCAAGCTCAAGACCAGAGAATCAGCTCCACAGGACCAACCCGCAGCGCCAAGAAACACAAAGTTCTGGCAAGAAGACTGGAGAAACGTCCGGGTTAAATAGACTTTTGATTGATTGAGGAAATTAGGTACAGGTGTGAGTCAGGAGCAGGCAGACATCTTATGTCCATGGAGAGGTAAATAGTACAAAATATAGCAAACTATATGTAGATATAGCTTGTTTCATGGCAAAACAGCAAAAAGTCTAGTTGTCTTGTGGCGTAATGGTGATTCTATTCCTGGTAAATATATATTATTATAGCGGCTGCGCGTATATCTAAGTCTTCAGAGTAGGTGAATTTGAGTTTATCTATTATGGACGAATGCACTTGGGATGTAGAAATAGTGAGGCAAACTATAGCATTGGGAATGCCGTTCTGCCAGTGACAGCAGACGAGACGGATTTAGAGTAATAATTACTCATGACTTAAAGGTAAGCAGACAATGCAGTAAAGCGCTGGAAAAAGCAAGCAGGGTGCTGGGTTGTATAACAAGAGGCGTTGGTAGCAGGAAGAGTTTCTGCCTTGTATTGTAAATTATAAATCATCCAAAATGTTATACAAGGAAACATGCTTCTCTACGTATATATTTTGTGCTGTTTCAATAGCATGAGCATCCTGCCATCGTGTACTATTCACCATACATCAATGGGCCCATCAGGAAATACTACTTTACAGAAAGGGTAGTGAATAAATGGAATCACCTTACAGCAGAAGTGGTAGATGTTAATACAGTGAAGACATTTAAGCAAGCATGGGATAGGCATAAGGCTAAGCTAGATATAGGATGAGGCAAGATACTAAAGAAAGGATTCAGAGGTTGGGCAGACTGGATGGGCCGAATGAGCTCGTCCCTTAAAAATACTCAAACTCACAAAACACAACATACACCGAGACAGATGCTCTAATGAGATTGGAACCTGTAACTTTCCGCACGGCGAGTAACACAACTTACCTGCGTGCCACACTTCCAATGAATGGATCTGCTCGTCCGTAATACAAATACTCAAATTCGCCCAATCTGAAAACATAATTTTACGTACAGGGCTCAACGGGATTAGAACCAGGACCAACCTGCATGGCCTGTAACAAACACTGCCGCTGCGCCACCCTTGCAACAGACAAAGCTGCTCGTCCGTAATACAAATACTCAAATTCGCCCCCCCCCCGAAACCATAATTCTACACACTAAGCAGTTAGACACACTAAGCAATAGGTAGTGCACCTTTTAGATTGTGTGCATTATGTTAGATGGTATAAGTATTGGTGCATCACACGCAGGCGTCATATGTTCATGGCGACGAAGAGCCTTCAATCATCTGATGGTGTAATGGTTAGGTGCCCTGCCTGCCATATGTTGCGGTCCCGGTTCGATTCCCTGTAGCTCCGTGGGGAGCATCCAGCCATGCGGTGGTTTGAAGGTTTGGTGTGTTGTGTACTCGATGCTGCGGTCCCAGTCTGGTTTCGCTTGAAGGTTCGGTGTGTTGCCTACGAGATGATGCGCTGATAGCTCACTTCCGTGTGGCTCGGTACAGCTACTGACAATGTCTCTGTGCGTACAGTGGTCTTACCCTGAAAAAAAAAATGTGCGCTGCCGTATTATTATAATTTTTTTTAGCATTTATTGGAAAAAAGCATAAAAGGTGTTGTGTACTACCGACTGGCTCTAACCCCCAATCATCCTGACCCGCACATACGCACACAGCACTTTCACACACCACCGAACATACTCATACGTCTTACACACCGCACCGAACATACCCATACGCCTTACACACCGCACCGACCATACCGCACCGCAACCACTCGCCAGGCCTCACGGGGATTAGAACTAGAAACCAAACCGCTTGGTAAGTAAGTACACTTGACACCTGCGCCACCCTTGTGGCAGGCCGAATTTGCTCGTCCGTAATACTTATACTCAAATTCACAGAGTCTAAAAACATAACTTAATGTCTCTAGTCGCAGGACTTCCTGGGACTCGAACCCGGAACTCACGGCACTGTGTGCGACACACGCATCACACGCGCCACCTTCGAGATGAAGAAGAGCGGCTCATCCCTAATACAAATACACAAATTCACCCACTGGAAAAACATAATGTTACAAATATCCACCCTTACACGCAGGCCGCACAGGGATTAGAACCAGGAGCCTCACGCATGGCGAGCGATACACCTAACACACGTGCCACGCACGCGGCTGGATGGCTGCCCTCGTCCCATCCACATATACTCAAATTTACCTACTCCAAAAAACATAAAATCATACGTTATACAGGAACCACAGAGATTAGAACCAGGGGCCAAGAGCACGGTGATGAACACAGCTAAGACATGCGCCACCAGTACCATGGGGCAAAAGGGCCTTGTCTGTTATACAATTATACAATTATACAAATTATACCGACTCTGAAAACATAACATTAGTTTATATACAGGATACATGGAGAATAGAACCTGCATCCACTTGTATGGAGGGGGGGGGTAACGCACCAAACACCTAGACCACCATCTCAACTGGGTCAGGAGGTTTGCCAGTTCCACAAATACTATCATGTACCCGCTCTAAAAGATTAAGAATAAGATCATACAGCAGACCGGCGGGTGAGAACCAGCAGCCAACCACACGTTAGGCAATCCACTTAACCATCACGCCATTCCACCAAACGAGATGGGTGTTCACCGGCTCCACATATACTAATATCTCCCGACTCTAAAAACATTAGAAATAAATCGGCCATGAAGCAAAGTGGGTTAGAAGCACTATACGGTTACCTACGGGAGCGAAGCAGGTTTGAACCATAAACCAGTCGCACTGCAGGCGATACACCTAACCGTTACACCACACCACGACATGGCGTCGGCCGCCCTCCTGCTCTACATTTACTCATACGGACCCCCTCTACAAACATAAGAAGAACATGCAGACGCGCTACACACGTAGATCCAGCTTTCATGGAGATTAGAACCAAAATACTTTTATATGGTTAGTAATGCATACGATGTCTGCCTGCTCCACATTTAATCATATGCACCAAGTATAAAATGATACAAATACACAGATCCACTATAACAATCAACACAACCGCACCACACATTCACAGGGACTAAAATTATCATTCACAACATGAATAACGCACCCAACCTTTACGCCGCCGCATGAACGGGAGCTCGCCGGCTGCCTGATACACATACATGCACCAAATATAAAATAAGTCACACACGCACGCACTATAACACTCACTATAACTCAGCCACACTATACACAGCGAGTTCACCTGTTGTATTACAGGTAATACACGCAGCCACTACACCACACCATGGCATGATAAACATATACTTAGATTCACACGCTCTAAAAACATTTTAAAAAAACACATTCACCAGACGTTTGTTTACTGAGATCACGGGGTTGGAGCCAACAAAGCGCTGCATGGTAGATAATGCACCAAACACCTAACCTACCACTGCAGCAGGTTATGACTTGACTGATTGTCCCCCAAATACTCTTATGTACCCCACTCTAAACACTTAAGAAAAAAAACATTCAAGCCAACATCAAGTTACCGACAGGAGTTAAGGGGGTTAGAACCAACAACAAGAGAAACGGCAGGTGACGCACCTAAACGGTACACCAAGCTGCAGCACGGCTCCTGATCTTCCCCTGCCCCACATATACTCATATATACCCCTCTAAACACATTAAAAGAAAACACACGGACACGCTGCACACATCAACACGGGTTTCACGGAGATTAGAACCGGTAGCGTTTTGGGTGGTGGGTAACGCACCTAACATCTACATCACCGGCGCAAATTGATCTTTGCTGGCTGCTGTTTCCACAGCACAATACTCTCATGTACCCGCTCTAAAAGATTAGAAATCAGCTCATACAGCAGACCGACGGGTGAGAACCAGCAGCCAGCCACACGTTACACAATTCACTTAACCATCACGCCATTCCATTACAGGAGATGGGCGCTCACCGGCTCCACATATACTAATATCTCCCGACTCTAAAAACATTAGAAATAAATTAGCCACGAGAAGGAGGGGGTTAGAAGCACTATACAGTTACCTACGGGAGCAAAGCGGGTTCGAACCAGAAACCAGTCGCAGTTTAGGCGATACACCTAACCGTTACGCCACACCACGACATGGCGTCAGCCGCCCACCTGCTCTACATTTACTCATACGGACCCCCTCTAAAAACATAAGAAGAACATGCAGACGCGCTACACACGTAGATCCAGCTTTCATGGAGTTTAGAACCAAAATACTTTTATATGGTTAGTAATGCATACGATGTCTGCCTGCTCCACATTTAATCATATGCACCAAGTATAAAATGATACAAATACACAGATCCACTATAACTATTAGACTTGGGCACCAGGGAGCTCTTCGTGTTCGTCTTCAGGGGGGAAAAAATCTTCGTAACCCCTGCTACGCAGCCGGGAGAAAACGAAGATGAAACGAGCACGAAGAATGTCCACGAATATTCGCCCGAAAAGAAGACAGGAACGAAGACAGAAAAAAAAAAAAAACAGGAAAAAAGACAGAACAGGAAATCTGGCACCTGCCTGCCCCACATATACTCACAAACACCCGCTTATGCACCATACAAAAGGTTGCTGGTTCAATTCCCATGAGCCCTAACAGTTGTGGTGTCCGCGGTGGTGGTGGTGTCGGCCTTAGGTTGAGTGTATGAGTCGGTGTGTTTGTTTGTGACAGCGTATTTGTGTATGTCAGGACTCATGGGAAATGAATAACGAGATAAGGCACCTGTTTTTATGCCGTTATCTAAAGATATTTTGTGCTCAAAAAAAAATAATTGGTGCATACAGCTAATTATATATTTACACAGCAGTTTTTTTTTTTTGAACACAACCAGGAGGAACCAAACCAACAACCTTGAGCATCATAGGCAGACAACTTAACCATCACGCCACAAAGCTCTTACAGACAATTGCTCTCCCCGTGGATATATAATGCCTGCCTGTGTCTGGATCACGGACGCGGTATATAAATGTGAAACAGAATTGTTTGTGTGACTGCCGTGTGGCCTAATGGTAAGCTATCAACCTTCCATCCAAAGGGCTGCTGGTTCTAATCCAAGCGTGTTGGAAAGCTTTATTAGTAAGAGATATGTCCTTTTTTTATTTATATTACAAAAAACCTTGCATTTAATAAATGGATTGCAAAAAGCCAGGTGAATTTGTGATTAGGAAGTGAAGTTCATATTCTGGAAATATAACGGATGGCAGACGTTGCTTACAGTCAGGATGTGTATTTTTTACACTGTGATGTGAGGGATGTCGATGTTGAGGGACCTAATAGTAAGAGTCAATGAGCACCCAACGTCGACCGGCTCCTTTAGTAAAGTTTCCGAGAGAGCGCAAGGGTCCCTTCTGCCTGCCTGTGTTAAACATAGAAAGTGACGGCAGATAAGAAGCATTCGGCCCATCCAGTCTGCCCAACCTCTGAATCCTTTCCTTAGTATCTGGCCTTATCCTATATCTAGCTTAGCCTTATGCCTATCCCATGCTTGCTTAAATGTCTTCACTGTATTAACATCTACCACTTCTGCTGTAAGTTGATTCCATGCATCCACTACACTTTCTGTAAAGTAGTATTTCCTGATGGGCCCATTGATGTATGGTGAATAGTACACGATGGCAGGATGCTCATGCTATTGAAACAGCACAAAATATATACGTAGAGAAGCATGTTTCCTTGTATAACATTTTGGATGATTTATAATTTTACAATACAAGGCAGAAACTCTTCCTGCTACCAACGCCTCTTGTTATACAACCCAGCACCCTGCTTGATTTTTCCAACACTTTACGGCATTGTCTGCTTACCTTTAAGTCATCAGTAATTATTACTCTAAATCCGTCTCGTCTGCTGTCACCGGCAGAACGGCATTCCCAATGCTATAGTTTGCCTCACTATTTCTACATCCCAAGTGCATTCGTCCATAATAGAGAAACTCAAATTCACCTACTCTGAAGACTTAGATATACGCGCAGCCGCTATAATAATATATATTTACCAGGAATAGAATCACCATTACGGCACAAGACAACTAAACTTGTTGCTGTTTTGCCACGAGACAGCTATATCTACATGTATTTTGCTATATTTTGTACTATTTACCTCTCCATGGACATAAGATGGCTGCCTGCTCCTGACTCACACCTGTACCTAATTTCCTCAATCAAAAGTCTATTTAACCCGGGCGTTGTCAGAACTTTGTGTTTCTTGGTGCTGCGGGTTGGTCCTGTGGAGCTGATTCTCTGGTCTTGAGCTTGGAGATTGACCGGCAAAGGTTTGTGAATTCTGTGATTTTGAAATGAATGCAGCCCTCTAGATCTACCCCCCAGAAGCAGAGACCGTTTCTTTCAGTCACAGAGTGTCTCGCATGGTCGGGGTATGCATAGTTTGTTGTGGAATTTATTTGCGTGTTTGTTAATACTGTGAAAGTAATTTCTTTTTTACATACGTTTTTCAGTAGTTTGGTTACACTTAAATGGTTAACATCATACTTTTAGATGCTTTTTCGCAGTATACAGGAGCTCTCGTGGGCCATAATCCTGTTAGAAGCGGTTTTCTATATATGTATTTTTTATTTGAAATAATGTGTTTGTCGAATATACTTTGAAAATGCAGGGTTTGCCCCCAATTAACACAAGCGGGCCCTCCTCACCTGTGTTTTAAGTCAAATTATGTTACATACTACTTATACCCTGTCTAGCCATTGTACAGCGCTACTAAATATGATGGCGCTATATAAAACAAATACTGGGGCTGGAACTTACCACGTGCAGCAAAAATGGCCTCATGAAGTTTTGGGCTGGTCTCCAATTGTCTCCATATTTGGTTTTAATCGCCGGCCCCTGACAATGTTTTACTACAAACTGAGGACAAAGAGCCAAATAATCGTTTTACTGAGTTTATTTCAAACTTTAAAGGGTGAAAACAGAAGCGGGAGCTGGGGCTTTGGCACAGGTGAATGCATGCCGGCGGTAAGGCATGAACAGGGGGGGTCACGTGGGTGGGCCGAGTGAGCCCCGTTATTTTAAAATGAAATAAATCCTGTATCCTTATTGGGCCCTCGTAAGGAAATGGAATCCCAGTCCCTGGTGGAGCTCGTTAAATGGAGCTCGTTAAAGCTTTGATAGGGGTGGGGTGATTAGACGTTAATTGGAGTCACGCGGGGGTATAAAGGGTAACTAGAGAACTAATGCAAGCTTCTTGTCCTGGATCTAGGTTTGCAGATCTGTTTGCTGCTGTTCTGGACATCTTCAGACTCGGCGGACTCCGTCTCGAGGTGAGCGAGGGGATACCACGGGTTAGACTGTAAGCTCTTTGGTCCGCTTTCTCTCCTTTATTTCTGCAGCTTCTCCCGATCAAACCATTGTTGCTTCGGCTGCACAATCCTCAATGTTATCACCGCAAGTTCCTGCCAAAAGCATAGGATGTCTTTCCCGATCATCGCTCTTTCACTGCAGATCCTCGGCGGCCGTGTAAGAGTAGAGTTTAGAGAGAGTCACAAACTTTGGCCCCCACCGTCTCATCTCCTCCTCGTACTCCACGTCCCCCTCGGATCCGCACGATGCCAATGTGCTGAGGCTGCCTGCCGGGGGGCCGTCTCCTTCCACGTGATAGACCTTTAAGCTGTCGCATGAAAGCGCTTGCTGGATGTAGGCAGCTTCTTAAAACACGTCGTAGAAGTATCGGCCGAAATCTCCGCTGGTAAAAGAACCGCTCCGCTCCGACGCGGGGTACTTTGACGGCTCCTTCAGGCTGACAGACGTCTCGTAATCGCAGCTTAAGGGACAGTTTCCATGAAGCCCTCCGGTCTTCCTGCAGAAAGCGTGCGCGGCGCTGCTCCGATCACACAGCTGGAGCTCTGTTGCGTTGAATGTGTCCTGCAGAGAACATTCACTCAAATTAAAACTGATTGTTTTGTTCGTCTCAGCAAGTTGACCAATGAGCATTCATCCAATTTAACCCGTTCTGCACCGAATCTGTGCTTGCCTACTCCCCCCCCCCCGTAAATGTATTTTGAGTGTGATTTGGGTAATTAAAACATTCCATCTCGTTACACATCTTCGTTTTCTCCCGGCTGCGTAGCAGGGGTTAATACGGGGTTAAGAACACATCGGAGCCGCAGCAGCAGATGCGTTCGCGCCGTGAAGGTACGTGTGTGCGACTCTATTGGTTGCCGGAAGGGGGCTGGTCTGGCATCAACAAATGAATTATTTAATTTTATTTTAAAGTTATATTTATTGTTTACTTTATTATATTTATTTAATGTTGTAGTGCTACACTACCCAGCTATACCTACCTACGTGCACTAGTATACTAAATTTAGCTAAATTTGATGGGACAGAACTGGAAAAAAGCAGGACTGTCCACACAAATGTTGGGTGTGTTGGCAGGTATGCGAATGGAAAAATGAGGGACAAGAACTAAAAAATAGCTTAGGGTTAATGTACGGTTATGTTTAAGATTATTAGCAGTGCAATGTTTTGGTTAAAGATGTATTATGTCTAAATAAGAAGCTTGCATTAGTTCTCTAGTTACCCTTTATATAAGTTTGGTTCCGCCCCCTGTTTGAAGGTTACGTTTAGAATGTTCCGGGTCCCCGTGCAGACGATTACTCTGGCTCTGCCGCCCCACACAAACGTAAGGAAAACATCTTGTAACAAACAACTACCGATAGTTTAATGAGAGATTGTTTATGTGCAAACAAGTGCAGTAATATATTAAACACCGGTAACAGTGCAATGTTTGTAACAAAACTTGGGCCTTCCACACTCCCTAGCATGCAATCACTCCCTCTGCTCCCACAACTCAAAATAAAATATTTGCCACACTGGCTGAGTGAAGACTGTGAGAGTTAATGCAGTCTTCCATCGTTCTTCCATCGTTCTGAGTCCCTTTGTCCCCTCATTCACTAAGCTGCACCTCTCTTTTACAATTTTCCCTGTAGTTCAGGGATTGCTCAAATAAACATTGCGGTGTTGGTGTGTTTGTATGTGTTTGAGTGGCTGTGTAAGTCAGGAATCATGGAAAGTATAAAACAGTCGATAGGACACCTGACTTTTATGCCACTATGTAAAAATATTTGCTCTAAAAATATAAGACAAAATACTTTTGTGAGCTGTGTATAGGTTAGAGTGGCTGTGTTCATATTTACACAACCACACGGTACAAGAACCCTTAGGTAGGGAACCAGAAACCTTGTCCTTTGTAGGCATCGCTCCTAACCACAACGCCACACCATTATTATGTGCTTTGTGTCCCCATTTGGCGTATAAAGCCTGCCTGTTCCTGAGGAGATGTGCATAGGGGCGGCAGGCGAGTGTAATATATCTGTGGGGTGGAGAAATTTCCAACTACCTGGTGGTGCAAAGGTTAGGTGTATATCCTCCGATACAGAAGGTTACTGATTTGTTCCCCCGGCTTGACTTATGTAAATATATATAAGTTTTAGAACGAGTGCATGTGAGTATAAGAGGACTACGGAAAGAGGAAATTCTCGGCCACGCGGGTGGCACAATGGCCAGGTGTCTTATGCACCATACAAAAGGTTGCTGGTTCAATTCCCATGAGCCCTAACAGTAGCAGTGTCTGTGGTGTTGGCCTAAGGTTGAATGAATGAGTCGGTGTGGTTGTGTATGTGTTTGTGTGACGGTGTGTATGTCAGGACTAATGGGAAATGAATCACAAGATAAGGCACCTGTTTTTATGCCGTTATCTAAAGATATTTTGTGCTGAAAAAAAATAAAAAATTGGTGCATACAGCTAATTATATATTTACACAGCAGTTTATTTTTTTTCCAAACGCAACCAGGAGGAATCAAACCAACAACCTTGAGCATCATAGGCAGCCCACTTAACCATCACACCACAAAGTTCTCACAGACAATCACTCTCCCCGTGGATATATAATGCCTGCCTGTGTCTGGATCACGGACGCGGTATATAAATGTGAAACAGAAATGTTTGTGTGACTGCCGTGTGGCGTAATGGTAAGCTATCAACCTTCCATCCCAAGGGTTGCTGGTTCTAATCCAAGCGTGTTGGAAAGCTTTATTAGTAAGAGATATGTCCTTTTTTTATTTATATTACAAAAAACCTTGCATTTAATAAATGGATTGCAAAAAGCCGGGTGAATTTGTGATTAACAAGTAAAGTTCATATTCTGGAAATATAACGGATGGCAGACTTAGATATACGCGCAGCCGCTATAATAATATATATTTACCAGGAATAGAATCACCATTACGCCACAAGACAACTAGACTTTTTGCTGTTTTGCCATGAAACAAGCTATATCTACATGTATTTTGCTATATTTTGTACTATTTACCTCTCCATGGACATAAGATGGCTGCCTGCTCCTGACTCACACCTGCACCTCATTTCCTCAATCAATCAAAAGTCTATTTTACCCGGGCGTTTCTCCAGTCTTCTAGCCAGAACTTTGTGTTTCTTGGTGCTGCGGGTTGGTCCTGTGGAGCTGATTCTCTGGTCTTGAGCTTGGAGAAGGACCGGCAAAGGTTTGTGAATTCTGTGATTTTGAAATGAATGCAGCCCTCTAGATCTACCCCCCAGAAGCAGAGATCGTTTCTTTCAGTCACAGAGTGTCTCGCATGGTCGGGGTATGCATAGTTTGTTGTGGAATTTATTTGCGTGTTTGTTAATACTGTGAAAGTAATTTCTTTTTTACATACGTTTTTCAGTAGTTTGGTTACACTTAAATGGTTAACTTCGTACTTTTAGATGCTCTTTCGCAGTATACAGGAGCTCTCGTGGGCCATAATCCTGTTAGAAGCGGTGTTCTATATATGTATTTTTTATTTGAAATAATGTGTTTGTCGAATATACTTTGAAAATGCAGGGTTTGCCCCCAATTAACACAAGCGGGCCCTCCTCACCTGTGTTTTAAGTCAAATTATGTTACATACTACTTATACCCTGTCTAGCTATTGTACAGCGCTACTAAATATGATGGCGCTATACAAAACAAATACTGGGGCTGGAACTTACCACGTGCAGCAAAAATGGCCTCATGAAGTTTTGGGCTGGTCTCCAATTGTCTGCATATTTTGTTTTAATCGCCGGCCCCTGACAATGTTTTACTACAAACTGAGGTCAAAGAGCCGAATGATTGTTTTACTGAGTTTATTTAAAGGGTGAAAACAGAAGCGGGAGCTGGGGCTTTGGCACAGGTGAATGCATGCCGGCGGTAAGGCATGAACAGGGGGGGCCACGTGGGTGGGCCGAATGAGCCCCGTAATGTTAAAATGAAATAAATCCTGTATCCTTATTGGGCCCTCGTAAGGAAATCGAATCCCAGTCCCGGGTGGAGCTCGTTAAATGGATCTCGTTAAAGCTTTGATAGGGGTGCGGTGATCAGACGTTAATTGGAGTCACGCGGGGGTATAAAGGGTAACTAGAGAACTAATGCAAGCTTCTTGTCCCGGCTCTAGGTTTGCAGACCTGTTTGCTGCTGTTCTGGACATCTTCAGACTCGGTGGACTCCGTCCCAAGGTGAGCGAGGGGATACCACGGGTTAGACTGTAAGCTCTTTGGTCCGCTTTCTCCTTTATTTCTGCAGCTTCTCCCGATCAAACCATTGTTGCTTCGGCTGCACAATCCTCAATGATATCACCGCAAGTCTCTGCCAAAAGCATAGGATGTCTTTCCCGATCATCGCTCTTTCACTGCAGATCATCGGCGGCCGTGTAAGAGTAGAGTTTAGAGAGAGTCACAAACTTTGGCCCCCACCGTCTCATCTCCTCCTCGTACTCCACGTCCCCCTCGGCTCCGGATGACGCCAGCGTGCTGAGGCTGCCCGCCGGGGAGCCGTCTCCTTCCACGTGATAGACCTTTAAGCTGTCGCATGAAAGCGCTTGCTGGATGTAGGCAGCTTCTTGGAACACGTCGTAGAAGTATCGGCCGAAATCTCCGCTGGTAAAAGAACAGCTCCGCTCTGACGTGGGGTACTTTGACGGCTCCTTCAGGCTGACAGACGTCTCGTAATCGCAGCTTAAGGGACCGTTTCCATGAAGCCCTCCGGTCTTCCTGCAGAAAGCGTGCCCGGCGCTGCTCCGATCACACAGCTGGAGCTCTGTCACGTTGAATGCGTCCTGCAGAGAACATTCACTCAAATTAAAACCGATTGGTTCGTTCGTCTCAGCAAGTTGCCAAACGAGCATTCATCCAATTTAACCTGTCCTGCACCAAATCTGTGCTTGCTTACTCCCCCCATAAATGTATTTTGAGTGTGATTTAGGTAATTAAAACATTCCATCTCGTTACACAAGGCCTTTATCCCTTAACTTTTCAGCTGTGTATGAAGCGGCTTAAGGCGTATGGAGTACGGATTGTATCAGAATTCCAGGATCAGCAGCAGCTCCCACCCATTATCTGCCTGTAATTGTCCATGGTTGGTATTAGTTGGTGAGTGGACCAAAGTCTTAAACTTGCTACAAACTACATATAAAAAATGTAACATTGTATCCCACAAACGCTTTACTCACGTGGTCTTCGTTGTAATGGAAGATGTTTTTTCTGGTGTCCTCAAGGTCCTGGCTATGCCCAGATCCGTGATAAACTCCTTGGTTTATGGTCTTCCTCCTCTTGCAACACAACAGGATTCCGGCAATCAGCGCTGCGAATGGAGACACAAGAATTATCCTCTTGCAGCATGCAAGGTACTGAATATTTTTTATATTTTAATGCTTTTTCTTGATCCATCATGAATAACAGGGTTGCTACCAATCTTAACTTGCCCAGTTCAGTCTCTCGTTCTTTATGCATCCTGATTACACAGAAGGAATTGGAGATCAGCGCATGATGGGACGGTGAGAATTCAGCATGGTGTATTCAAGGTAATGACGGGCAGGGAGAGTCTTTATACCCCATGGATTTACAGATGGCTTCTAATCTTACATTCACTAGAAATGCTTTTACAGTTTTATTAAAGCCCATTGTTGTGAAAGCGTAAATGCTTATCTTACTATCGGTAACTATTGTTTTTTTTAACCTTGATAACCCAATTGGTTGAGACTTCCCAGAGTCTTGCATCTCGGAACGACTAATTTCTTTGTAGGTCCCGTGAGCTGCTGTCGTCTCTCTGTGCTCCCCTCCTCCATTAAAGCGAAGCGTGAACTCATTCTGCATCCTTTCCAAGCCAACTTTGTTCCACTCTCCGAGATTGTAGGAGACCGTTAGAAGCCCATGCCTCACCTCGACAAAACAAACGGTGCCGTTAGATCCCCGGGTCATGCTGAACCATCGCTATGATCTACAGGCTGAAATTCAATGACCCTAAAGCTGTCCCATCTACCGGCTGCTCTGAATCAGGAGCTTCAGATGTGGACGCGACTCTACCCAATGTGCAGCATGACGCGTGTCAAGGTATGGACTTCATGCTGTGTTTGGTACCTGCAGGTGGATGGATTCGCTCCGGTCCTTAGAAGACAAACGCAGGATGATGCTGTCGGCGTTGCATGTTCTGAACGTTGCCTGAAAATGTGTCCGCTGCGGATGGAGAGAATGAGGGAGCAGGTACCGGATGTGGCCTCCAGGATGGAAGAAGTGTTCGTGGACATCTGCAAAAAGATGAGTATATAATGCGGGTTACCCTATTCACTATGATACAGAAATGATCGCCCAGCAGAGCACCCGGCGGTGGCAGAGCGTTCAGATGTGATGTATGAAGAGTCCTTTCTGGCGGAGCTTTGGTCACAAATATTCGAATGGATTCCTTGATGATCGCACCGCGACTCCCCGTTTTCCAATCTACACTGTACTCTGGGCATTCACAAAGATGTCCCGGTTCAGGTGAGTCTCTTTAATATAACATAAATATTGGCATGAAAAATAGCACCTCTTCTAACTGGCTTAATATAAAACACATTTGTATAGTGGGAGACATTCTGATCAGCGAGGTGGTGGAACCATTAATTCAGGTTTGTCTCTTTTTAATGTTCTTGTAGAGTTATTACCCGTGAGCGCATCGCTGTAAGCCAAGCCTGTACCTTTTCCGCAGTCCTGGTGAGCGGGTGGGAAATCACAGCTGGGGGTCCAGGGGTCGCTGATGCAAGGAGAGTTGCAGGGTGCGGGTGATGAGCAAGCTGTACCCTTCCTCGCACAGCCTGGGGAGCTATTAATGGCCTCCAGTGGGCTGCTAGGTAATACACCTGTGTTAAAGGAAACACACACCCCATAAAGAAAATTATTAGATATCATTCTGCCGGATCAGCACAAAGAAGCTCAGATAACTCGGCGGAAAGCTTTGATACGGACCTACCTGTTACGTTCTTACGGTTCAGTTAACCTTTGTTACCCTTAGAATGTCTATTGACCTGGCTCCTCGTGCAGTCTGGCTGCATATCTGCAAGTTGTATTTTATTGCTCTTCATCGCATTTGTCGAGTGTTCGTTGAATTGAAGTTGCCAAATTCTACCGCATTCCACCAGCAGGAGCCCCCCGTCTGCTACTAAATATTGGTAATAATACACGTTACTAATCAAAGAACTTTCTAATGTATTCGTGTCTTATAGGAATCATTACCAACCTCTGTCCTACATGATACCGGCCGGGACTATCCTGCTAACCCACCTGGTTATACCGTGTCTCTGCTCAGAGACCCCCCAAAGTACCGAAGCTGATCCAGTTTACCGGATCCATCCGCAGCTCCCACGTTCACTACAGAGCAGCCGTCTGCAGTAAGAGGTAAGCAATACTCTGCGTGATAGAAAGTCATTACCTGCTTATTAAGAACGACGTTGCGGAGACAGCCTTTAAAGGGTTTGTGCGGAAGGAGATTGTGGGAACGAGTAGATGACTGCTTAACGCCTCCAAGCTGCAGAACGGCATCCGGCTCCCAAAACCAGCAGAGAATGGCATGCATATCAGACACGGGTCACAGTAACACGTGGTGTGGGGCTTTACTACTGCAGATAATATTAAACATGAATAAAAATTGTCACGACTCTTCAACACTTTCTCTTCATCAACGCAGATTGCAACCAGAGTGCTACAGCTGCTAGGCATTAATCCCGGTTTATCGTCTGTGACTTCAGTAAAGACAGCCCTAATCTCCAGCCCAAGCCGTCCGTGTGCTCCGTACCTTCTGTCCTGCATGATGACTCCATGGACTTCACAACGCGTTCGATCCTCTGTAAGTAGCTTTCCTCCGATCCCCTCTGTCTCATTTATCGAAGCCGTGCGGCAGCGATCCAGAGTCAGGCTGACTCCCTGCACCGAAGTAAATGAAGTCAGTAATTCATCTTCCCTGACTGCACGACGTTGACATTTCCTTTAAGTAAATGTGACTGCGTGCGATGTGAATCGTTGTGTATTTGGTGTGACTTGTCTTGGTTATATGTTCCATGTAGAGTTAGCTGAGGGTCAGTTAGTTGAGTATAATGCAGCTCTGTGTCTGCTCTTAAAGATTCACCTTCATTCTACTGCTGCGAGTAAAGGAGAATATTTAAGCTTTCCTGTGGCTGCATTAATTACAGGTCTGGCTCACGATGTGGTAATTAACTTACTTTATCTTTTATGCGCAGGTCTATCCGATGCCGTTCTGTCTGTAACGTTCACCTGCTCTGGAAAGCCAAGCCTCAGCGGGGTCAGGTCTTGTCTGAAGATGAGAAGGAGCTGGCCTCTCGTAATCTCTTTGGGAATGGAAACAAAACCACCTTAACAGCAGTGCGGCTTGACCCGGAGCAGACTAAGAATGTAATTCAACTGATTGTCAATGTAGATTTACTGTTACTCATGACTTCATATTTGTATCTGTTACTCTATGCCTTGTAATTTGTAACTCATTGCACTGTATCTGTGATTCTTTGCATTTTGATTTGTAACTCATTGCACTGTACTTGTTACTTTTTGCCTCGTGATTTACTCGTGATTTACTCGTGATTTGTTACTCATTATTTACTCATGATTTGACTCTCTGTATTGTACTGTGTAGACATTCAATAAAAGTGGTTTAGTTCTCGATTTCTTCTCAGCTTGAATCTACTAAAGAATAGAAAGAAACATACGAAAATATCTTCCTAATAAAAAAGCTCAAAAGGAAACATGGGGGGTATATAATAACAATTTAATAACCATATGTAAAGTACACAATATAAGGGAGAAAATGTGGTCTGCCTCTGCTTTCTAGTTGATGCTGCTCCTTCTTGCTACACTCTTTCCTGATACTCACCAACTGGGATGAAGTTCTCTCTTGACGCTCCGCTGTATAGTAATAATCCATCTGTGCTGTCGCTTACGAACTCCAGCAATAGATGGCTGTCCGGGCAGTGGCCGATGGGATGAATCCATGCATAGCCGTTACCGTGAAATGTTCTGAGTCTGCTGGCAGCATGGCCCAAGGAACGAAGTGAAACAGTGACACCTAGAAAGAAAAATGGAAATATTTTAGCTTCAATGGTAGGCTGTCTGAAGTTGGTGATGTAAGGGATAAGTCACACAGGAACATGGTCCAGAGAATCTGCCTACCTGTAACCGGTGAGAGTCGACGTGCAAGTCCCACCATTCAGGCAAGGGTTTTGGGGCAGAGAATAACAGTTCTGGTGAAATTGTTTCTGTAGCGGACATCTGCAGGACACGTTTCCAACTTGGGGAATTGAGACCAAAGATGCGCTACCTCCATCCACGAGAGGTGGGCATCTGCTGACTGCGCTATGGATTGTGCACCCGCCATCCTGCAAACAGCCCATCCGTGAACAGAAATCAATGGATACTTGGGAATTCCTTTCCTTCAGAACCGATCGGATCTGTCATTGAGAAGAATACAAAAAAACTCAGTAAAGACGGCACCAAAAACTTATCTAGAAACCAGGACCAGCTCCCTCCCACAACAAATGCAGATAAAGATGATTAAAACACATCGCTCTTAGATGTTTACTTTTGTTATAAAGTAATAAACCCCCGGCTGTACCCTCAGAGATTCAAAACCAAGGGAATTATTTCCACAAAACTCTGAAAGACAAACCGGATACATCTAGATATCATGAGACTGATAAATATTCTGCGTTATGTAATATCATTAATTTTAAGAGACAGCCGACGTTATTCTTACTCAGTAATAACGCCATAAACACTCTGTCCATACCTTCTCTCTCTGGGCTGTCAATAAGCTCCGTAAGATCTCGGGTTTGTGGCAGGAGGCAGCTCCGCATACTGAAAATGTCACGTCGGTCGCGTTATCCTCTGCGTTCACCACACTGAAGATGTTGATATGGCTGGGATGGGCAGCTGCCATGTCTGCCAGGACGGCCTGGAGCTGGTCACGTCTGCTGACTCCAAACTCATCCTTCTCTATGAATTCCTCTGCTGTAATGCCTAAAATGCGGGTTAAAAAGTTGTGGCTGAGAAGCAGAGATAGTAACAACATTTACCCAGATAGGAGCGGGGAAGGGAATTGGGGTTACGCAGTAGGACAGGGGTCACTTAATGCCAAGAGCGTTCCTGTCCCACCATTTCCTTCTATCCCTATGCAGGGATACTACATCATTTTAATGTCTTTATGGTACAATGTACAGGAGTCCAGGGAAATGGTTATATATATGTAGCTCTGGTGACCTGTACATCACTTCTTTATCTAGTGCAAACTCTATGATGGTCAAACCAGGCAGTCTTCCCATCAAATGTCCCAGCGGAGTCCTACCTGAGACCCCTCCGCACGACTTATTACTTACTTGTGAGTCTCAGAGACACCGAGCTGCGGAAGGCGTCGCTTCCAATCTCTCTTCCATAAATTTTGATAGTAGAGAAGGTATCTGGCCACACACCGTCAGAAACCGTAATATTGAGGTTGTACGTTCCCTGCGGAGGTCTCTCGGTCATTAGGATTGTCCCTTTGTTTTGGTTCAACTAAAAATACCTACAGAACACAAACTGTCAATGCAATGTTATCTTCCTCAGACACGCCTTCTAACTCCCACATACACCAGACACGTCTTCTCTCTCCCTCATACACCAGACACGTCTTCTCTCTCCCTCATACACCAGACACGTCTTCTCTCTCCCTCATACACCAGACACGTCTTCTCTCTCCCTCATACACCAGACACGTCTTCTCTTTCCCTCATACACCAGACATGTCTTCTCTCTCCCTCATACACCAGACACGTCTTCTCTCTCCCTCATACACCAGACACGTCTTCTTCCTCTTTAATACAACAGACACGCCATCCTGCTCCCTCATACACTAGACACTTCAGCTCTCTCCCTCATACACCAGACATGTCTTCTCACTCCCTCATACACCAGACGCGTCTTTTCTCAACCTCATACACCAGACATGTCTTCTTACTCTCTCATACACCAGACACGTCTTCTCGCTCCCTCATAAACCAGACACCAGTTCTCTCTTCCTCATATACCACACACGTCTCCTAACTCCCTCATACACCAGACATGTCTTCTCTCTCCCTCATACACCAGACACGTCTTCTCGCTCCCTCATAAACCAGACATGTCTCCTCACTCACTCATACACGTCTGCTTTCTCCCTCATCCACAAGAGACGTCATCTCGCTCCCACATACACCAGACACGTCTTCTCTCTCCCCCTCATACACCAGACATGTCTTCTTGCTCTCTCATACACCAGAGATGTCTCCTTGTAAACTTATACAACAGACAAGTCATCCAGCTCCCACATACCCTAGACACGTCTCATCACTCCTTCACACACCACACACATCATCTCGCTTCATCATACACCAGACACTTAAGCTCTCTCCCTCATATATCAGACATGTATTCTCCCTCTCTTATACACCAGAGACATCTTCTCTCTCCCTCATACACCAGACACATCTCCTCACTCCCTCATACACCAGACACGTCTTCTCTCTCCCTCATTCACCAGACACGTCTTCTCTCTCCCTCATACACCAGACATGTCTTCTCTCTCCCTCATATACCAGACGTGACGTCAATTTCCGGCGCTCAGCATTACAAGCCGGCACCGTGGCAGGACTGTTTAAAGGTAAGTACCGGGGGGGGTAGATTATGGCGTCGGCGAAGTTTAAAAAGAATGAAGCGGCATTTTAAACTTCGGCCGGCCCTGTATGTATATATATACATATGAACCTAAATACATATATGGAGTCTGATTTACCCCATGATGTTATTGTTTCCATATTCAGTATGCTGCATGAAGAACACACTCACTATTTCATTTACCAGCTGCTTCTCTCGGTGCAATGATCATCCATCCCCACCAGAGGGCAGCACTGCCCAAATATATCATATTTAATTGTGTCATGAAAATGCTGACCCCTGCTGGTCACTGGTGTGCATGACGGTTCCATTAACAATATTAAGTTGGAATTTGTTATACTTTGGCGCCGTCGTGTGGACGTACTATGTAATTACATGTCAGGTTAAATGGTGTGAAGTTAGGATTTGTTATCCTTTGGCATCATCATGTACTGTATTACACCATATACTGCATGACAACCTATGAATACATATATATATTCAATGGAGTCTGATTTACCCTGTGATGTTATCGTTTCCATAATATGTATGCTGCATGAAGAACACACTCACTATTTCTTTTACCAGAAGCTTCCCTCGGTGCAGTAATCATCCATCCTCACCAGAGGGCAGCAAGGCCCAAATATATCATATATTACTGTCATGAAAATGCTGACCCCTGCTGGTCACTGGTTTGCATGACGGTTCCATTAACAATATTACCGTAAATTGGAATTTGTTATACTTTGGCGCCGTCGTGTGGACATACTATGTAATTACATGTCAGGTTAAAAGGTGTGAAGTTAAGATTTGTTATCCTTTGGCATCATCATGTACTGTATTACACCATATACTGCATGACAACCTGTGAATACATATATATTTAATGGAGTCTGATTTACCCTGTGATGTTATTGTTTCCATAATCTGTATGCTGCATGAAGAACACACTCACTATTTCTTTTACCAGAATCTTCTCTCGGTGCAATAATCATCCATCTCCACCAGAGGGCAGCAAGGCTCCAACATATCATATATAACGGTCATGAAAATGCTGACCCCTGCTGGTCACTGGTGTGCATGACGGTTCCATGAACAATATTAAGTTGGAATTTGTTATACTTTGGCGCCGTCGTGTGGACGTACTATGTAATTACATGTCAGGTTAAATGGTGTGAAGTTAGGATTTGTTATCCTTTGGCATCATCATGTACTGTATTACACCATATACTGCATGACAACCTATGAATACATATATATTCAATGGAGTCTGATTTACCCTGTGATGTTATCGTTTCCATAATATGTATGCTGCATGAAGAACACACTCACTAATTCTTTTACCAGAAGCTTCCCTCGGTGCAGTAATCATCCATCCTCACCAGAGGGCAGCAAGGCCCAAACATATCATATATTACTGTCATGAAAATGCTGACCCCTGCTGGTCACTGGTTTGCATGACGGTTCCATTAACAATATTACCGTAAATTGGAATTTGTTATACTTTGGCGCCGTCGTGTGGACATACTATGTAATTACATGTCAGGTTAAAAGGTGTGAAGTTAAGATTTGTTATCCTTTGGCATCATCATGTACTGTATTACACCATATACTGCATGACAACCTGTGAATACATATATATTTAATGGAGTCTGATTTACCCTGTGATGTTATTGTTTCCATAATCTGTATGCTGCATGAAGAACACACTCACTATTTCTTTTACCAGAATCTTCTCTCGGTGCAATAATCATCCATCTCCACCAGAGGGCAGCAAGGCTCCAACATATCATATATAACGGTCATGAAAATGCTGACCCCTGCTGGTCACTGGTTTGCATGACGGTTCCATGAACAATATTAAATTGGAATTTGTTATACTTTGGCGCCGTCGTGTGGACATACTATGTAATTACATGTCAGGTTAAATGGTGTAAAGTTAGGATTTGTTATCCTTTGGCATCATCATGTACTGTATTACACCATATACTGCATGACAACCTGTGAATACATATATATTTAATGGAGTCTGATTTACCCTGTGATGTTATTGTTTCCATAATCTGTATGCTGCATGAAGAACACACTCACTATTTCTTTTACCAGAATCTTCTCTCGGTGCAATAATCATCCATCTCCACCAGAGGGCAGCAAGGCCCAAATATATCATCTATAACTGTCATGAAAATGCTGACCCCTGCTGGTCACTGGTACGCATGACAGTTCCATTAACAATATTAAGTTAGAATTTGTTATACTTTGGCGCCGTCGTGTGGACATACTACGTAACTCTGCGTCCCTCCTCAGGAGCTCTCCCACTCGGCGTCCCTCCTCAGGAGCTCTCACACTCTGCGTCCCTCTGCAGGAGCTCTCACACTCTGCGTCCCTCCTCAGGAGCTCTCACACTCGGAGTCCCGCCTCAGGAGCTCTCACACTCTGCGTCCCTCCTCAGGAGCTCTCACACTCTGCGTCCCTCCTCAGGAGCTCTCACACTCGGCGTCCCTCCTCAGGAGCTCTCACACTCGGCGACCCTCCTCAGGAGCTCTCACACTCGGCGACCCTCCTCGCACTCTCCGTGTCCCCTCAGCGCAAACACTCTGAGTCTCCACACTCACACTCTGCATCCTCTCTCGCCCTCGTTCTGCGTCCTCACACTCTGCATCCCCTCTCGCCAGCACTCTTCGGCCCCTCAAGCTCACACTCAGCATTCCTTCTCGCTCACACTCTACATCCCCTATTGCCCGCAGTGTGCATCTTCAAACTCTGTCTACTCTTGCCCACACTCTGTGCCCCCTCACATTTTGCGCCACCTCACACACTGCGCTCAATCTGTTTCCCCCCTCTCGCGTGCATACACACTCTGTGTCCCCTCTCTCTCGCGCACGCACAGACACTCACTCTGCGTCCTCTCTCTCTCGCGCGCACACACACTCTGCATCTCCACACTCTGCATCCCCTCTCGCCTGTACTCTGCATCTCCACACTCTGCATCCCCTCTCGCCATCACTCTGCATCTCCACACTCTGCATCCCCTCTCGCCTTAAGTCCTTAAGTCCAGACGGTTTCTTATAATGTTGTTCCGATCAGAATATATCATGGAGGTCCCTGCATTGCCCCTAAATCAGACTCTGTTTCAAGAACACACCCCTCTGATCACATGACCGATTATATGACACCATCCCCAAGAATTGGGTCCCATCTTTGCTGTGCCAATAAGTTATGGTGGGGTAAAGGTGATGGAAACCCCTCCACTTAAGAGAGGAATGAAATTCCTATAACTCGGGGTCCTTGTCTGTTAGGCCACGAATCACCACAGGGGTCCCCTGGGAAGATGACACCTCTGGCCAGAACGGATACAGAGGGCATGCACAAAGAAACACATTTACACCCTCTAAAAACTTAAAAAAAAAAAAAAAAAACACCGGAAGTTTGTCTTCTGCAGTCACAGGGTGAGAACACCAGAACATCCCTCAGTATAGTTACAAGGAAGAAACAACTGCAAGACAATTAAGATTATTGCCGCAACCCTTTAAAGACATCCAGTCCCTTCATCTAATCACGAGTGTCTTCTCTAGGATGAACGTAGGCGCGCTCATCTGTGTGGAGAGTAGGAAAGGAACACGGGACAATCTTCTCGGGACGTTACAGTAACAGAAGATGAGACACAGTGTAGCTTTCTTGTCTTCTCGCTGCGTGTGCGGAGGCAAATTGCAGATCGCCTGCATTTTCTGCAGTGCTGCAGAATAGGTTGCTACAGCATTATGATAATATACTGTCACAGGTGCCAACGCGTCAATGCCGTTGGTCTCCAACATTGGGATGTCATGAGATATTCTTATGCTGTATTAACCGTTTGGGTTCCCGTGAAATAAAGCATTTTGCCCTCTATTGGTTAATCACGGTCCATCCAGTCTTCACCGATAATTCTCTGAGCAGAGAGGTCATGTATAAGATTGTGGCGGACGGTGACAGAGGCTTGCGATCTTGGTCTGTAGCTGGATTTATTGGCTATTGCTGGTGTCATCCAATTGAATGAAAGGAACTGTAGCCCGTCTGGTCAAGAAGAACTTGAGAGGTCATAAAAATAAGACAATTGTAATGATTCAGCTATAATAAAATGCAGCACGAGTAATCAGGACGTTGATACATTATTACACCAAGTGTTACATCCCTAATACATTCCGGCATCTATCATTATTATTATTATTATTACTATTATTATTTTTATAAATAATATTATTACTATTAGTATTGTTATATTTTATGATTATTATTATTAGTATTGCTATTATTGTTATTAATAATATTATTACTATTGTTATCGATACAATAATTTATTTGAAAAAATGTTGCATCATTGAATATGTTGGTTGACAATGAACCCCATTAATTTCCCGGTGCACCCTGAGGCTGGGGTGAGGATGAACAGACGCCATGTCTGAAACCTTATATAGCACATACTATAATCCAATCTTATAGCATAAAGCGCAGATATTGCCCCGTTATACATCGTTCACATAATAATGATTATTATTGCCCCTCTCCATGCTGTAGGTGCCCTGTTACAGCTCCTGTAGCTGTCCTCCGATGAATATCACGGTTTATTCACGTATTGTTACTGCGAGGTCTGCCCCCCGCAGGCTGTCAGGATCTCCTGGTAGGAATGGAGGTGGATCTTGCAGGTAGAGGGCGGCCCTGATTGATCCACCTGGGTCAGGACTGCTGGGCAGTTCAGTGATTTCCAAAGAGCTGCTTTGATGTTGCCGCTTAATCCACTCTTTCTATTAAGAAATGGAAACCCAAAAGACCCCACAAGTTTGTGTGGGGGGCTGCTGTCAACTTTCTGCCCCCCCCCAAGAAAAGCCTGTTTGGGGTGAATTGGGGAATTATCTGCTCAATCAAGCAGCAGGCCAAGGCCCTGGAATATAATATTGGTTGCAGATCGGTGGAGCTCTGGGGTCTGGATTATTACACCGAAATCTACCCCGTGGAGGGATTGTTTGGACTCCGGCTGAACTGTTACAGTAAGGACACGGAGGGCCGGTGAGTGGTTTGTTTATAAGACAAGCATGTGGTTTTATTTATCAATAAATTGTTTTGTTTTTTACAAACTGGGCCGAAAGGGTTAAACCCTGTGTTTTATGCTGTTGTGATGTAGCATCTGAGATGTTTGCCGCTCGCTTATATGTCTTTAACGATACGATTGTGTTTGCCTTGCGATGGGCCGCACGCCGCTGTGGCACACAGAGGGTTAATATTGTAGCGCTGTTTACTCTTTGTGCAGAGTTTATGTCCATGTTCTGGGGTTTGATTCGCTCGCTGGGCCGCGGCGTGCCGGTTCCCCTCTCGTGTGTAAAGCTGATCGTTCCAAGTTCTTGGTGCTGATACGTTGTATATATTGTGTATATAAGTAATAATAATAATAGTAATAATGCCGTCTGCCATTTTTGTTTGCTATGTGTTATTTAAAGCCTCCCGCACGCCCCTAGATGCCCCTCGGTTCTCTGCCGTGTTCTGGACGTTCCGTGTTTAATTGGCCGGATAATTCTGACTTCGTGCAACAAATGTGATATTAATGGCTGTGGGTAGTTGGCTCGGCCACGCGTTACTTTCACTGGATTTGGCTCTTTATATTATAACTTTATATCTGCATATCTGTGTCTTTATATTATAACTTTATATCTGCAGATCTGTTTCTTTATATTATAACTTTATATCTGCAGATCTGCGTCTTTATATTATAACTTTATATCTGCAGATCTGCGTCTTTATATTATAACTTTATATCTGCAGATCTGCGTCTTTATATTATAACTTTATATCTGCAGATCTGCGTCTTTATATTATAACTTTATATCTGCAGATCTGCGTCTTTATATTATAACTTTATATCTGCAGATCTGCGTCTTTATATTATAACTTTATATCTGCAGATCTGCGTCTTTATATTATAACTTTATATCTGCAGATCTGTGTCTTTATATTATAACTTTATATCTGCAGATCTGTGTCTTTATATTATAACTTTATATCTGCAGATCTGTGTCTTTATATTATAACTTTATATCTGCAGATCTGCGTCTTTATATTATAACTTTGTATCTGCAGATTTGTATAATTATATTATAACTTTATATCTGCATATCTGTGTCTTTATATTATAACTTTATATCTGCAGATCTGCGTCTTTATATTATAACTTTGTATCTGCAGATTTGTATAATTATGCGCCGATACTGGATGCAAGAAATCCGCTTTGGAATGTTGATATTCTGCCAACCCGCTGCCCCTGCGCGCCAACTCGCTGCCCATGGACCCGCTGCCCCTGCGCGCCTACCCGCGGACCCGCTGCCCCTGCGCGCCTGCCCGAGGACCCGCTGCCCCATGCGCGGCAGCCCGCGGACCCGGTGCCCCATGCGCGGCTGGCCGCGGACCCGCTGCCCCATGCGCGGCTGGCCGCGGACCCGCTGCCCCATGCGCGGCTGGCCGCGGACCCGCTGCCCCATGCGCGGCTGGCCGCGGACCCGCTGCCCCATGCGCGGCTGGCCGCGGACCCGCTGCCCCATGCGCGGCTGGCCGCGGGCCCGCTGCCCCATGCGCGGCTGGCCGCGGGCCCGCTGCCCCATGCGCGGCTGGCCGCGGGCCCGCAGCCCCTGCGCGCCTGCCCGCGGACCCGCTGCCCCTGCGCGCCTGCCCGCGGACCCGCTGCCCCTGCGCGCCTGCCCGCGGACCCGCTGCCCCTGCGCGCCTGCCCGCGGACCCGCTGCCCCTGCGCGCCTGCCCGCGGACCCGCTGCCCCTGCGCGCCTGCCCGCGGACCCGCTGCCCCTGCGCGCCTGCCCGCGGACCCGCTGCCCCTGCGCGCCTGCCCGCGGACCCGCTGCCCCTGCGCGCCTGCCCGCGGACCCGCTGCCCCTGAGCGCCTACCCGCGGCCCCCCTGACCGCAGGGCCGCTGCCCATGCATGCCGGCCCGCTGTGATGGTTTACACAAACCAGACAACCCCTACAGCTGCTGCAGATCTTCTTTGGAAGCTAAGATGTTGATGGCGGCAGTGGACTACAAGTCGGGTTTCTCAGGATCTGCAGCATGAGTTATGAGCTTTACAAAGAGGATGGTTGATGACGGACAGTTCTGCTTGAGTTTGCATGAGCTCTGAGGTCTTTATGGAGACCCCACGTTGACCTCGCCGAGTGGGATTGTAGATTTCATTGCCGTAGATATCATCGGATCTATTTGCACGCAGAGGAAAGATGAGGGTTATCTAAAGCCTGATTTGTGGTCTAAAAGCTGGCAGCCAATCTCAATGTGTAGCCCATTCGGAGAGGTAATAAACTTGAATGTAGTAGCGTCCAGTTTCGGTACCTCTTTACAAAATAAAACAAGAGACACTTCTTTATTTTAAAAGCTTTATTAAATGTCAGATATGGAATTATTTGTCCACGGTGCGGACTTGAAATAACTTCAGCACCGCGACACTCAACCTTTATTTACATGTTACAAAGTGTCAAATATTATAAACACAACAAATTTGACACAATATATATAAATAACATAACCAATTGTAAACATTTTAATAACCACTTAATAACCAAATAAGTAACCTGCTGGTATGGGCGTGTCCACCTGTATCCCTGCTGAAACTGCCGGCGTCCCCCAGCGCGGCAGTCACATGACCTTACGATTCACAGAGGCGCATGCCCCTGGAGTGTCCTGCACTTACACCTCTGTGCACCACAAATAACCGCACCTAGATGGTTAACTCCTGCACCGTACCAGCTTAAAACCAGAGTACCCGGCAAAATGCCAAAATCAGGGGAGGGACGGGTGGGAAAATTTTCTTTAAAATGGTTGCCCCTATAGGCCACGACCCTTCCTTATATACCCCCAAGGGAGGGTAATTACCCCCTCCCTTCTGGCCCTGCACGTGCCACTAACTTAACACTTTCAGTGCCAAAATTTCCCTTAGTCATGCCTTAACCCCTTCAACAGGCCTGACCATGGGTACCTTGTCCGCACTAAATTCATGTGGCCCCTCCGTCCAATTTCTTTTCCCTCCGGGGCTGTTCTTGACTGAGGTAGCGCCAATGCGACGCCCTCTTTACCCCCCTTCCCGAAATAAATACACAAACACAAAATAAATAATATAATGCTTTATTATAGTCAACTATGGAAAAATAAGGCCACGGTGCAGTCCGTTGTACGCCTTCCACACCGTGACACAGATCTAAATAACTTTATTCATAGTAAAATGAACTTTATTTGTAAACACATATAACATAGTATATAATATAGCAATGCACGTGCCGCACCACCCGACTTACTTATGACACGTACAAGCCTTAAAACTAACAACTGTAAACCAAATATAAAGGCTACAAATCATAACCCTAAATTGTAAACAACCGAACCGGCTGGCACAGGCGTAAAACCGTAAAACGTAGAGACCACCGGCGTCCCCTGCACGGCAGCCATTGTCACGGCTAGGATTCACCAAAGCACAAGCCCAAGGAGTGTCCTGCACTTAGGCCGAGGGCCTGTGCACCACGGGTCAAACCACACCTAAGGTGGTTAACCCTTGCGCTATGCCAGCTTGATAACCAACCGCCAAAAACAGAAAAAGAGAGGGGTGGGAGGGAGGGAAAGCTTTCCTGGTCAATAGAAAAGTGACCTAACCGGGGTGGGCTCCTATATAGATAGTGGCCCCCACCCCTAAGCCCAGTGAGGTGATGCACACCTATCAATCGCCAGCTCAGGGCCGTCAATCAACCTTGCCCGCCGGCCCCCCTAGCTGACTCAGCAAATTTAGTGAAAAACAGGAAAACGGGAGGGGGAGAGGGCTGCCTGTCGTCCCCTCAGTCATGCGCCCTTCTTGCTCCATGCTCTCGCCTGGGGCTTTCTGTAATGCCCCTCAATAAATAGTACTTGAGAATAACTCCCCGGGGTATCATACACCAAAGTCTGCATCGTACAAATGACATCGTAAGCGGCTTACGGCTCTACGAGTCATTACGTTTGCCACACATTATTTAGCCGAACGCTCACAGATCTTGTTAAGCTCCTATAGAAGCAGACGGGCTATGTCACTCTTCCTCGGAATCTCTCACACTGACAGTTTTAGGAGCCGGCCTCCAGATCTTTCCTTTGATAATTTTAATGGAAAAAATGTTGTGTCCATTAGGTTTCTGCGTAGAAATATCTGCTAATGTTTCCAAAGGTTCCTATAATACATTGTAATACATTGCGGTTCATCAGGTCTCTCCCAACGAAGGCTCGAGAGTTTGTCCCAATCCATAAATGAAAGGCGACTGCATAGACTTCATTCTATAACTTCTTTGCCAGAGCCGGTGAGAAGACCTATAGGTTTGGTGTTGGCCGAGCCTCGGGGTAGGAGGTAGCACTGAATGGGTCTCTTGGCAGCGTTTCTCTGTTTTCCAGATACAGAACGTTTGTATCGGAGGAAGCGGCTCCCAACACCCTGGTTGCCACCGTACATGCCTTTGATCCAGATGGAGATCATGTGACTTACAGCATTTTGGAAGGAAATAAAGAAGGGAGCTTTATTATTGATTCCGAGAAAGGTACATAGAGCTATATTTTGTATACATCCATAACTAACCCCCCCCCCCCAATGCCACCGATGCTTTTTACAGAGACCTGACGATTTCTCGCATATTCTGCTACATAAAGAAGAAAATGAGTCATCAAGATAAAATCGAGTTCCTCACCAGAATTCCATCGCAGTAACTATAACTTGAAGTTCCTAAATAGTTGAGTAGGGGGATCGCTTACCCTGGGTTAAGGGTTTGTAACAATGGACTGATTTATCCTCAAACCATTTAACAGGAATAATCCGTCTTGGTTCTAACCTGCTTCCAAAGCATCATGGAGCCGAGTATGTTCTGTATGTGACCGCCACAGATGACAACGCTTCGGGGGGTCCTCACAGCCTCACCAGCACGACTACGGTCGTCGTGAGAGTCGATGATGTCAACCAGAACAAGCCCATCTTCCATCAGGTACCTCATACATTAACTCCAGAAAACCGCTTAGGAGAATAATCCCTTACTGGATGCCAATGAACTAAAGCCGTGTTAGAACTGTCCTTGGCTCCAAGATGTAGCCAGATCCTAAAAGAAATGTGTGGATTTAACGTTATTTCCAGTGTGCCCAGTACCGTCACCACGCCGTAGTCCTGGAGAACCGGCCCCCAGGAACGTTTGTGCTGCAGGGGGAGGCGAAAGACGCAGACGTTGGCGTCAACGGTCAAGTGAAGTACGGGATCGTTCATCGCGAGGGCTCTCTTCCTGCATTCAGCATCCATCCGGACACAGGTGCCACCGCCTCCTATACCTTAAAGCCCTTTATACATTGCATGGAGAGACGGGCTGCGGCACGGTGACCGAGGACACACTTTCCTCCCGGTGTATTTGTGTTCTAGGTTTTTAATATGCTTTTTGCTGGATTGGTGTATACGCTTCTACCCTTCTACCCCAGGGTCAACAGAGGTGACATCTTGGAGCTTCATTTGATTCTGTTAAAACCAGTGGGTCAGATAGGCTCGGCGATGCAGGTTTTAACCATGGTTGTAGGTCAGGTTAATCAGCCAAGCTTTTTTTCTCAAAAGCTTATGAGAAAATGTTTTTTACGTGTTATAGCAGGAATTGCCAGTCACATCGCCTCCGTGCTTTCTTTAACACGTTTCCCACGCAGGAGTCCTGACAACCCTTCAGAGCTTTGATCGGGAGAAGCAGAAAGAGTTCCCCGTCACCATCAAAGCCACAGACCAGGCGGCCGAGCCTCTCATCGGGCTGTGCCAGGTCAACATACAGATCCAGGACCAAAATGACAACGACCCCAGCTTTGAGAACAACCACTACGAATGTAATTGAGTCTCCGTGGGTAGAGTATGAGATCTCTACAAGCACCAAGTCCCCATCATGTTCTTCTGTCCTCTTCTAATTATAGCTTTAAGTGGAATTCAGCGTTAAGAGTCTTCCTAGATCTACTGGTCCACAAGAGCTTGGCCGGCTCGCCCATGGGGTATTTGGGACCCCAGTGGATAACATAGAATTCAAATGTTTTCATTCTTGTCCCAGATTTCCTGAGAGAAGATGCTGCCGTGGGAACCAGCTTCCTCCGCGTTGCGGCCCGTGATGACGATTATGGCATGAGTGGAACGATCACATACTCCGTGTCTGGAGAGGAACCAGTGGCCTAAAGCATTAACACCTCTACGGGGGGGCTTTATGTTCGCCAGCCAATATCTCGGGTAACGTAGCAAGCGTTTACATGCCGTGTTTAGAGAACCTTACATTTCAACAAGTGATAGTACTCTTAAATGAAAATATCGCGGGGTCACCTTCTGACCCCAGACCCCTTTATACATAATGACTTATAGTAGGATTGTAAGCCGCTATATATAATGCAATAATAAGATATGGCACACTTGTATCTCTCTTTTGTTCCTAATATTAAGTAACCGGTTTAATGTACATGTTGCAAAACTACAATGTATCTCTTATGACAGCGAGTGGCTTTGTGTTTGGATATTTCAACTTTATGCTTTTTAAGTGGGGACGTAACGGGGCTTTTTGGATAGTTTTAAGGCATTGTCAAGCTGTCATGTTTGCTTTTTCTGAAATCAAAAGTCTCTACGGCCAGACGATGACATCTGGACACTGATTGGAAGGCCCCCGTGTGAGTCCCCGAGGTTACCGCTAAATGAGACTCTCCATTGCAGAATGCCAGCTGTTTGGTGGGAATCGTCCACTGTCTTTTTTTTTTTACGTGCCTCTGGTTAGCTCTGTAATTGGAAATCGGTTGGGCGATAGAATGAAAAACCCTATAGGACAAGTACCATACCACTAATTAACACTTTGAGTACCAGAGTATGTGAGTGGTGCATGAAACTCCTCAACCATCTGTCACTCACAGCTTTTAAATCAATTGGGAGAGCATTTTTGGGTTTGTTTTTTTTGTCGGGGAGGTTGCTGAATGGAGAAGGTTTAAGTGAATGTAATTAAGTTTTTTGTCTTAACCTTTTTTTCCCCATCAGAAATCATTAATAACACTAGAGGTCACGGCCATGGACGGAGGAAATAGAAGCACGCAGGTGGAAGTAGCCGTTCGAATCAAAGATGCTCAGAATCAGCCTCCGGTCTGGGAAAAAGAAAGATATGACCTGGTGATTCCGGAAAATACCATGAGAGATACGCCTGTTGTGGTATGACGTGACCTCTGACCTGGAAACCAGTGGAATGCCCGGCTACCAGGGATCGTACCCATCTAGACATCTGCTTCCCGTTAGGCCTGATATGAAACTAGTGAGAGGGAACCGGGTATGGAGACATCACCTCTAAGGAGCCTTAATCACCCTTCTAATGTCTGTCATTTCCGAGTGGACTTCCTGCTGTTGAGGGCTTCTTTTTACTGTAATTTACTGTTAATTACACAATGTTCTGCCATTCCTACAGACCGTTAAAGCTTCCTCACTGCTGGGAGACCCTCGTGTGACGTACAATTTAGAGGAAGGATTGGTCCCGGAGACTAACATGCCCGTTCGTTTCTACCTGACGGTAAATCGAGAAGAAGGCTCTGCCTCCGTTCTTGTAGCTGAACCTTTAGATCATGAAACAACCAGGACTTTTATCCTGAAGATCTAAGCTCAGACCGTTGCTGCTGTGCCATTGGCTGCCTTCACTACGGTGTACAATAACATTACAGGTAGAATCTCCGGATATCGATTCTGTGCCTGCGCTGCTAGAAGAGCAAATGTGAAGCCGTACTTGTTCATATTGCAGATGTGAATGACAATGTGCCCTTCTTTACGTCGTCCATATATGAGGCCACCGTTACAGAAGGCCTTGAATTGGGAACATTTGTGCTCCGGGTGTCTGCATCTGACCAAGATCTCGGACTGAATGGAGAGGTGAGTTCATACGTGAAACCTCATCACACGCACACTCTGACTCCTATAGCTCTGTGTTCCTAGGTATACTAAATGCGGTACCAATTTATAAAATCTGCACCCATTTACGCATGTTCTTCAGATATCCCTGGTCCTTCTAGCCATAGCATATATTCCTGTAATTTGCACATGTAAAACAATGTGCTTTATGGCCATACCAATCCGTAGGGCAGGGCCATACCAATCCGTAGGACAGGGCCATACCAATCCGTAGGACAGGGCCATACCAATCCGTAGGACAGGGCCATACCAATCCGTAGGACAGGGCCATACCAATCCGTAGGACAGGGCCATACCAATCCGTAGGACAGGGCCATACCAATCCGTAGGACAGGGCCATACCAATCTGTAGGACAGGGGCATACCAATCTGTAGGAGAGGGGCATACCAATCCGTAGGACAGGGGCATATCAATCTGTAAGACAGGGCCATACCAATCTGTAAAACAGGACCATACCAGTCTGTAAGACAGGGCCATACCAATCTGTAGGACAGGGGCATACCAAGCTGTAAGACAGGGCCATACCAATCAGCAGGACAGGGTCATAACAATCAGCAGGACAGGGCCATACCAATCAGCAGGACAGGGCCATACCGATCCATGGGACAAGGCCATAACATTTCATAGCATAGTGCCATACCTATCAAGAGGACAGGGGTGCATACCAGTTTATAGCACAGGGCCATTACGATTCATGGGACAGGGCAATACTGATTCATAGGATCAGGCCATACTGGTTCAAAGGACAGGGGTGTATACCAATTCATAGCACAGGGCCATACGGATCCATAGGAGAGGGGTGTATACCAGTTCATAGTACAGGGCCATACTGATCCGTGGGACACGGCCATACCAATATCTACACTAGATCAGGGGGTCAGCACGTTAATTAGAGTTACTGATGCCACATAGGGGGGTTTTCTCGCCTGATAACACTGTCTGGTATTAGGGCCAGATTGTTGATTGTCGAGGGGTCACGTGTCAGTTAAAGCCACAAATAAATAATAAAGAGAAATTAAATTGGTTTGTGGCAGAGCAGACAGACCTTTTGCTCATCGGATCGCAGCATTTCCTGCGCACCGGCATTACTGTTACGTTAATAATATATGTAGTCCTGGCAGAACATGTTCAGTAAAAGCTTCCAGGCCTTTGCAACAAAGAGCATCAGTGATTTTCCATCAGTTCCACCTTATATCAGCAAAGTGTTTTCAGGCCAGCCTGCGCTAACTGTGGTCTGATTGTCTTGCTCCAGATCACCTATTCTATTTTAGAAGATCGCAGCGGAGACCATGCTCTGTTCCACATCGATCCCCAGACGGGAGTCATTTACACAGCTGCCGCGTTTGGCCGGGAGACCAAGGGCTCGTATCTCCTAGAAGTTATGTCGTCAGATGGATCAGAGTCTGCTCGACCTGGAAAACATGGGCAACCCAATTCTGGTGAGGATAATATGGGGTTTATTTTGGCACAGTGGCCTTACTGCTCAACCGAAATGCAGCATAAATCCCAAGATCTATTCCTAAATAGTTGCCCACAACCATCCCCACCCCAAGGTCCTGCCGAGATACCCATAGCCCTCCCTACGCCAAGGTCTGATCCTGCGAAGTTGCCCACAAACCACCCCAATGTATGTTCACAAAGCAGTGCCCATAGCCCATAAAACCCCAATGCCTCATCCTGCTGAGGTGCTCATAGCCCTTAATACCCCAAGGTCTGATCCTGCTGAGATACCCATACCCCTCCATACCCCAACGTCTGATCCTGCTGAGATACCCATACCCCTCCATACCCCAAGGTCTGATCCTGCTGAGATATCCATGCCCCTCTTTACCCCAACATCTGATCCTGCTGAGATACCCCAAAGTCTGATCCTGCTGCAGTGCCAGAGGGATGGTCAATTGTTACGTTGGTAACTCTCAGCCCTGTTACCTCCTCACCTTTTAAATATTTAGGGTTGGGCACACCTTTCAACATGTAAAGAAACCCCGGGATTAACTCATGCAGTTCTGTTCGTATAAAATGACTTTAAGCTGCCAGAATCTTATGCAAATCATGTTACTTTTTGTGTATTTAAATTAAGTTATGCGCAAAAAATGAAATGTATTCTTTTATGCAATGCTAATGAAATTCACTAATATCATGAATTTTTAATGGTGTTCAGAAGGATCTACGTCCTAACGCTCCTCTGAAGAGCAGCACGGTTTGCAAATGAGAACAAATTAACCCCAATAAAATGCATTATCGGGGCGATTGGGCCAGAAATAATTTTTTTTTTTAATGAGCCCAATGGCTCTTGAAGATGAGATGAATGTGGACGGGAATTTGTTTCAATGGATAACACGAGTATAACTGATGCCCCATGTCAATACATGGGGCATCAGTTATACTCGTGTTATCCATTGAAACAAATTCCCGTCCACATTCATCTCATCTTCAAGAGCTTTGGAATAACGCAGCTGTATAAGTTGTTTCCGAGCCGCAGGGTCTGTCCGCGGATTGTCTGCATATTAGTTTTCATTTAACGTGCGGGCGGACAGTTTAAGGAATTGCGGCTGACAGAAGTGCCTCTGTGAAGTATTTTAATCTCCTACCTCTCGTCTCTGCAGACTCGGCGTACGTGCGCGTTTTCATCAGCGATGTTAATGATAACCAGCCGGCCTTCGCTCAGCGCGTTCACCACGTTAACGTGCAGGAAGACCAGGACGTGGGATCCATTGCTGCCCTTGTCAGTGCCACTGATCTTGACGAAGGTGAAATAAGTGTTGACCGAGTTGTAAGAGAGTTACAGAGCTCTGCCCCCAAAGAGTTATAAATGTAGGAATGGGACTAAGGATAGTTCAGCTGGGTCTAGGAATGTGACCAAGGATAGTTCAACTGATACCCCTAGACCAGGGGTTTCCACCCCTAGTTCTCAAAAGAGAAAAGAATGGTAATAAACTGATTTTTTGTACCAAGAAGAAATTGCTAATCTACATAAAGTCCATGTTACATAAGTTTGGTGAGCAAAGGAATTATCAGTAACTAGTAATATCTCATTCCTGTGCTTATCAGTAATGCGGATCATTCATTTGACTCGACATACAAGTCGTTCCGTTTAAAGGGAAGCTCTTTGGTTTGGAAGAAGCTCTCGGAATGTTTGTTTATGTTACAGGGATGAATGCAAAGATCTGCTATCAGATCACAGCTGGGAATAACGGGGGAGCCCTGGATGTAGACCCAGAAACCGGCGCTGTCTTCATTTTCCAGCCACTGAATTACGAGGAGGTGCCGGTCTATGAACTCACTGCGCTGGCGTCGGACGGGAAGTGGGAAGATTATACCACGGTCATGATCAACGTGTTGAACAAAAATGATGAGGCTCCGGTTTTCTCGCAGAACGAGTACCAAGGTCACATAATGGAAGAGCTGTCACACTTACCGGTTTTGGTACTGCAGGTATCCCTGTCTACACCACTTGTCTCTTGTACTTTGAACATGTTTCCAGAATTTGTTTGACTTCATCTTCCTTATAACTCTCAGAACCAAGGGGGTTAGGGGTATTCTTCAAATGTTCTTGGCCAATAATAACAATACTACTGTGTTTACTCTTTGACGTATGTGAAGGTTTCTGCTGTAGACCCAGATGACCGAGAACAAGGAACCATGAAGTATTCTCTGCATGGAAGCGGAGCCGGTAATGTTTTTACCATAAATGAAAGGACAGGAGGAATATTTGCCCAAAAGCCTCTGGATCGCGAGGAACACGCTCTCTGGATTTGTGGTTCTTGCCACAGATGAAGAAGGAGATGGCCTCACAGGATTTGCCGATGTGATCATTTATGTAGATGATGTGAATGACCACGTACCGCATTTCATCTGCGAGAGAAGCACCTGCAGTGGAGATGTGCTGGAAAAGGCTCCTGCCAACGTGTCTGTCATGGAGATGAGTGCAGTTGAACCAAGGGTTCCAATGCTATTCTGACTTACTCCATCGTTAACAATCCCCTGGATTTGCTTAACCGAAGCATCTTCGGCATAGACTCCACCACCGGTGTTATTTTTACAGCCCTCGGGAACCTAGACCGTGAAGAGACAGATACTTTCTTCTTATTGAAGTTGAAGATGGCGGAGGAATGAGTTCCACCGGTACGGCAACTATTCATGTTCTAGATATAAACCATCACGCACCGGTGTTCACCCAGGATACGTGGCATGCTACCGTCTGGGAGACAAGTAAAATCAACTCTAACGTCCTTCAGGTGGTGGCAGTAGATGAAGATGACGGAGAAAACGCTTTATTGTCATTTAGCATCGTTGGAGGAGACCCAGGCCAAGCATTCACTATTGAAAGCAACCAAAAGGAGAAACACGTGATAATTAAACTTAATAAGAAGCTGGATTATGAGATCCCTGAGGAACGGAGATTTAACCTTTCCATCGAGGTCCGGGACTGTGATTTTTCTTCAGTTTCCCACTGCCTGATCCGAATTAAATGGACAGTTTGTTTATGGCATTCACGCGGAGTCTGATGTCTTGGGTCAGTTTTATGTTGACCAAAGTGGGGCTGTCAAAGTGGTGAAAGCCCTAGACCGGGAGGTGACTTCCCAATACCTCCTGGTCATTGTAGCCTCAGACCGGGGTATCCCAGTTCAAACAGGAAGCGCAACTGTCATTCTAGACCTTCTGGATGTTAACGACAACGGGCCAGCATTGGCTGCTCTGTACAAACCTATTGTTTGGGAAAACATTGTAAGTGAGTAGCCTCAATAGTCTCTTCTCTGCTGTTGTGACCAGTATTGTAGCTATTAATTATATCTTTACGTTCTCTGTCCCAGATGCATTACTTTACATGTTTTGGCTCCAAGTCTTTAATAACCCTTCCTATCCCCCCCCCCCCGAACATCAGTTTGGTTATACGTACGTTCTCTTGATAAAGAGGCAGGAATAATGTTTGTTTTTAAATTGATTATAGAGACCCACGGCGAATGGTGGCTGTAAGATAAAGGTCGTTCTAGACACGTCATTTTTTGCTAGAAGATTTATAAATATGAATTTTTTTATTTGTACATAAAATGAATGAATAATTTAAGCATACGAGAGATCGAAACAAAGGATAAAATAATTAATCTCCTCGTCAAGGACAGACATGCAGGCCCACTCTTATTTTTTATTTTTTTTACATTTTTTAAGTAGGCTAATGACATGTAAAATATAAGAGTTGATATTTATTAGATCGCTTTAAATCTGCACAATGAGTTTACATCCAAAAATCCCTCCTGGCGAACGCCGCCAAGTGAAAGTGACCAGCAACAGTGAACGAATGATCTTTAGCCAACGTTAATGGCTGTCAGTTATTTTCATTCCGCGGTTAACTGAGCTAAACAGGAGGGACGTATTGGAAATTAGTCCTTGTTAATTCTCCGGCAGGGCATGCTGATCGTATATTGTACAGTTCCTGACAGCAGAATGTAGGACAAATGATTAAAAATACAGATGGGCGCTAATGCAGACGTACTTATGAATGTCTTACCATTTTTTCTTGTTTAAAACAGCCAGGTGGTCATCAGCAGAGATTGGGAAGGTCGCTGTGCTGGATGAAGATGAATGGGATACAAAACACTATTCCGCCGTCTCTCAAATACCCAGGTGAGTTCCATTGCTCGAATAACACACGCATTTCATGGTCATTAATGCACTTCACTATTGACACGCAATGGGTTATAGGTTGACCATGTCGGCCGGTGGCTGACCAGTTGCTTAAAGAGGTCTCAGAGAAGTTCACGGATATTTATTCATCAATCCAGAGGTAAATTGGAATACTCTATGTCATGACAAGCGTTTGAGATGTCAGACTTTGATCATTCAGGTGGATCACTGCTAAGGTAGGACGATCTTTAGTGGCGGTCTATAAGGTGTATGAAGGAACTGGATGACAAGTCTGGTGTATGAAGGATTGAGCAGATGTGTCTGGTGTATGAGGGAGATAGATGTGTCTGATAAATGACGGAGTGAGAGGACATGTTGTATAAGAGAGGAAGTAGACATGTCTGGCGTATAAGAGAGGGAGAAGACGTGTCTGGTGTATGAGGGAGAGAAAAGATGTGTTTGGTGTATGAGGGAGAGAGAAGACATGTCTGGTGTATGACGGAGCAAGAAGACGTGTCTGCTGTATGAGGGAGAGAGATGATGTGTCTGGTCTATGAGGAAGCGAGAAGACATCTCTGGTGTATGAGGGAATGGGATGACATGTCTGGTGTATGACGGAGCAAGAAGACATGTCTAGTGTATGAGGGAGAGAGAAGACACGTCTGGTGTATGAGGGAACGGGATGACACGTCTGGTGTATGAGGGAGTGGGATGACGTGTTGTATGAGAGAGGGAGAAGGGATGTCTGGTGTATGAGGGAGCGAGATTACGTGACTGATGTATGAGGGTGCGAGATTACGAGTCTATTGTATAAGGGAGGGAGAAGACATGTCTGCTGTATGAGGGGGAGAGAAAACGTGTCTGGTGTATTAGGGGGACAGGAGACGTGTCTGGTGTATGAAGGACCGAGAAGACATGTCTGGTGTATGAGGAAGCAAGAAGAAGTGTGTCTGGTGTATCAGGCAGAGAGAAGACATGTCTGGTGTATGAGGGAGAGACAAGATGTGTATGACGGAGAGAGAAGGTGTGTCTGGTGTATGAGGGAGAGAGAAGACGCGTCTGGTGTATGAGGGAGAGAGAAGATGTGTCTGATGTATGAGGGTATGAGAAGACATGTCTGATGTATGAGGGAGCAAGATAAAGTCTTTGGTGAACGAGGGAGCGAAAAGACATGTCTGATGTATGATGGAGCAAGAATACATGTCTGATGTATGAGGGAGTGAGCTGAAGTATCTGGTGTATGAGCGAAAGAGAAGACTTGTCTGGTTTATGAGGGAGCAAGAAGACGTGTCTGGTTTATGAGGGAGCAAAAAGACGTGGGAAGACGTGTCTCGTGTATGAGGGAGAGAGAAGACGTGTCTCATGTGTGAGAGAGAGAAGACGTGTCTCGTGTATGAGGGAGCGAGATGACGTGTCTGGTGTATCAGGGTCAGAGAAGACATGTCTGGTGTATGAGGGAGTGAGAAGACGAGTCTGGTGTATGAGGGAGAGAGAAGACATGTCTGGTGGATGAGGGAGAGAAGAGGACGTAACTGGTGTATGAGGGAGAGACAAAACGTGTCTGGTGTATGAGGGAGAGAAAATACGTGACTGGTGTATGAGGGAGAGAAAATACGTGACTGGTGTATGAGGGAGAGAAAAGACGTGTCTGGTGTAAGAGGGAGAGAGAAGACGTGTCTGGTGAATGAGGGAGAAAGAAGACGTGTCTGGTATATGAGGGAGAGAGAAGACGTGTCTGGTATATGAGGGAGAGAGAAGACGTGTGTGGTGTGTGAGGGAGAGAGAAGACGTGTCTGGTGTATGAGGGAGTGATCTGAAGTGTCTGGTGTATAAAGGAGAGAGAAGACAAGTCTGGTGTATGAGAGAGGGAGAATTCATGTTTCGTATATGAGGGAGAGACCAGAAGTGTCTGTTGTATGAGGGAGCGAGAAGACGTGTCTGGTTTATGAGGGAGCAAGAAGACATGTCTGGTGTATGAGGGAGCAAGCAGATGTGTCTGGTGGATGAGGGAGAGAGAAGACATGTCTGGTATATGAGAGAGCGAGAAGACATGTCTGGTGTATGAGGGAGGGAGAAGACATGTCTGGTGTAAGAGGGAGAGAGAAGACGTGTCTGGTATATGAGGGAGAGAGAAGACGTGTCTGGTATATGAGTGAGAGAGAAGACGTGTCTGGTGTATGAGGGAGAGAGAAGACGTGTCTGGTGTAAGAGGGAGAGAGAAGACGTGTCTGGTGTAAGAGGGAGAGAGAAGACGTGTCTGGTGTAAGAGGGAGAGAGAAGACGTGTCTGGTGTATGAGGGAGTGATCTGAAGTGTCTGGTGTATAAAGGAGAGAGGAGACAAGTCTGGTGTATGAGAGAGGGAGAATTTATGTTTCGTATATGAGGGAGAGAGCAGACGTGTCTGTTGTATGAGGGAGCGAGAAGACGTGTCTGGTTTATGAGGGAGTGAGAAGACGTGTCTGGTTTATGAGGGAGCGAGAAGAAATGTCTGGTGTATGAGGGAGCAAGATGACATGTCTGTTGTATATGAAAGGGAGAAGACATATCTGGTGTATGAGATAGCAAGCAGATGTGTCTGTTGTATGAGGGAGGGAGAAGACATGTCTGGTGTATGAGGGAGGGAGAAGACATGTCTGCTGTATGAGGGAGAGAGAAGACATGTCTGGTGTATAAGGGAGAGAGAAGACGTGACTGGTGTATTAGGGAGCAAGGAGACATGTCTGGTATATGAGGGAGCAAGGAGAAATGTCTGGTATATGAGGGAGCAAGGAGACATATCTGGTATATGAGGGAACCGGATGACGTGTTTGTTGTAAAGGGGGGGTGAAGAGATGTCTGGTGTATGGGGGAAGCAAGAAGATGTATCTGGTGCATGAGGAAGCGGGATGGTGTGTCTATTGTATTAGAGAGAAGAAGTCCTCTGGTGTATGTACATGTCTGGTGTATGAGGGTGCGACATTACGTGCCTATTATATAAGAGAGGGAGAAGGCATGTCTGCTGTATGAGGGAGAGAGAAGACATGTCTGTTGTATTAGGGGGAGAGAAGACATGTCTGGTGTATGAGGGTGCGAGATTACGTGCCTATTGTATAAGAGAGGGAGAAGACATGTCTGCTGTATGAGGGAGAGAGTTGAAGTATCTGGTGTATGAGGGAGAGAGAAGACGTATCTGGTGGATGAGGGTGAGAACAGATGTGTCTGGTATATGAGGGAGAGAGAAGACGTGTCTGGTGTATCAGGGAGCGAGGAAACGTGTCTCGTATATGAGGAAGCGAGGAGACATGTCTGGTATATGAGGGAGCAATCAGACGTGAATGAGGGAACAAGATGACGTGTTTGTTGTATAAAAGAGGGTGAAAAGATGACTGGTGTATGAAGGAAACGAGAAGATGTATCCGGTGTATGATGGAACGGGATGGCGTGTCTGTTGTATTAGAGAGGAAGAAGACATGTCTGGTGTATGAGGGAGTGAGAAGACACGTCTGGTGTGTGAGGGTGCGAGATTACGTGCCTTTTGTAAAAGAGAGGGAGAAGGCATGTCTGCTGTATGAGGTAGAGAGAAGACGTGTGTGGTGTATGAGGGAGAGAGAAGACATGTCTGGTGGATGAGGGAGTGAGAAGAGGTTTCTGGTGTATGAGGGAGAGAAGAGGACATAACTGGTGTATGAGGGAGAGAGAAGACATGTCTGGTGTATGAGGGAGTGATCTGAAGTGTCTGGTGTATAAAGGAGAGAGATGCCTGGTGTAAGAGAGAGGGAGAATTCATGTTTGGTATATGAGGGAGAGAGCAGACGTGTCTGTTGTATGAGGGAGAGAGAAGACGTGTCTGGTGTATGAGGGGGAGAGAAGACGTGTCTGGTGTTTGAGGAGGAGAGAAGACGTGTCTGGTGTATTAGGGAGCGAGATGACGTGTCTGGTGTATGAGGATGAGAGAAGACGTGTCTAGTGTATGAGGGTGAGAGAAGACGTGTCTGGTGTATGAGGGATCAAGGTGACATGTCTGTTGTATAAGAGAGGGAGTAGATATGTTTAGTGTATTAGGTAGTGAGAAGACATGTCTGGTGTATGAGGGAGAGAGAAGAAATGTCTGGTGTATGAGGGAGAGTGAAGACGTGACTGATATATGAGGGAGAGAGAAGACGTGACTGGTGTATGAGGGAGAGAGAAGACGTGTTTGGTGTAGGAGGGAGCGGGATCATATGTCTGTATTATAAGAGAAGGAGAAGACATGTCTGGTTAACGAGGGAGAGAGAAGATGTGTATGAGTGAGCGAGCAGATGTGTCTCGTTTGTAATGGAGAGAGAAGACGTGGCTGGTTAATGAGGGAGACAGAAGACGTGTCTGGTGTATGAGGGACTGAGAAGCCGTGTCTGGTGTATGAGGGAGAGAGAAGACATGTCTGGTGTATGAGGGAGCAGGATGATATGTCTGTATTATAAGAGAAGGAGAAGACATGTCTGGTTAATGAAGGAGAGAGATGATGTTTCCGGTTAATGAGGGAGAGAGAAGACGTGTCTGGTGCATGAGTGAGCAAGCAGACGTGTCTCGTTTGCAATGGAGAGAGAAGACGTGTCTGGTTAATGAGGGAGAGAGATGATGTGTCTGGTTAATGAGGGAGATCGAAGATGTGTCTGGTTAATGAGGGAGATGGAAGACATGGCTGGTTAATGAGGGAGACAGAGGATGTGTCTGGTGTATGAGGAACTGATAAGCCGTGTATGAGAGAGAGAGAAGACTTGCCTGTTGTATAAGGGGGGGAGAAAATGTGTCTGGAGTTTGAGGGGGAGAGAAGACGTGACAGGTGTATGAGGGAGAGAGAAGACGTGTATGATTGAGTGATCTGAAGTGTCTGGTGTATAAAGGAGAGAGAAGACATGTCTGGTGTATGAGAGAGGGAGAATACATGTCAGGTGTATGAGGGAGAGGACAGATGTGTCTGGTGTATGAGGGAGAGAGAAGACGTGTATGAGGGAGCGGGATGACGTGCCTATTGTATAAGAGAGGGAGAACACATGTCTGCTGTATGAGGGAGAGAGTTGAAGTGTCTGGTGTATAAGGGAGAGAGAAGACATGTCTGGTGTATAAGGGACAGAGAAGACGTGACTGGTGTATGAGGGAGATAGAAGACATGTCTGGTGCATGAGGGAGCAGGATGATATGTCTGTATTATTAGAGAAGGAGAAGACATGTCTGGTTAATGAGGGAGAGAGAAGATGTGTCTGGTTAAGAAGGGAGAGAGAAGACGTGTCTGGTTAATGAGGGAGACAGAAGATGTGTCTGGTGTAGGAGGGACTGAGATGCCATGTCTGGCGTATGAGGGAGAGAGAAGACGTGTCTGGTGTATCAGAGAGTAAAGAGACATGTCTGGTAGATGAGGAAGCGATCAGACGTGAATGAGGGAGTGACATGACGTGTTTGTTGCATAAGAGACGGAGAAGACATATCTGGTGTATGAGGGAGCGGGATGAAGTGTTTGTTGTGTCAGAGAGGTTGAAGAGATGTCTGGTGTCTGAGGGAAGCGAGAAGATGTATCTGGTCCATGAGGGAGCAGGATGGCGTGTCTATTGTATAAGAGAGGGAGAAGACATGTCTGTTGTATGAGTGAGAGAGTTGAAGTGTCTGGTGTATACGGGAGAGAAGACGTGTCTGGTGTATGAAGGAGAGAGAAGACATGTTCGGTGTATGAGAGAGGAAGAATACATGTCTGGCGTATGCGGGAGAGAGAAGACATGTCTGGTGTATGAGGGAGAGTGAAGACGTGTCTGGTATATGAGGGAGAGTGAAGACATGTCTGGTGTATGAGGGAACAAGCAGAAGTGTCTGGTGTATGAGGGAACAAGCAGAAGTGTCTGGTGTATGAGGTAGAGAGAAGACGTGTCTCGTTTGTGAGGGAGAGAGAAGACGTGTCTGGTGTATGAGGGAGAGAATAGACGTGTCTGTTGTATAAGAGAAAGAGTAGACATGTCTGGTGTATGAGGGAGAGGGAAGACATGTCTGGTGTATGATTGAGCGAGCAGATGTGTCTGGTGTATGAGGGAGAGAGAAGACGTGTCTGGTGTATGAGGGAGAGAGAAGACATGCCTGATGTATGAGAGACAAAAGATTTGTCTGGTGTATGAGGCAGTGAGAAGACATGTCTGGAGTAAGAGGGAGCAGGATGACGTATTTGTTGCATAAGCGAGGGAGAAGACATGTCTGGTGGATGAGGGAGAGAGAAAACATGTCTGGTGTATGAGGGAGCGGAATGACATGTCTGGTATCTGAGGGAGAGCTGATGTGTCTGGTGTATGAGGGATTGAGAAGATGTGTCTGGTGTATGACGGAGTGAAGAGACATGTCTGTTGTATAAGAGAGAGAGGAGACAGGTCTGGTGGATGAGGGAGAGAGAAGATGTGTCTGGTGTATGAAGGAGAGAGAAGACATGTCTGGTGTATGAAGGAGAGAGAAGACATGTCTGGTGTATGAGTGAGCGAGCAGACTTGTCTGGTGTATGAGAGAGAGAGAAGATGTGTCTGGTGTATGAGGGATCGAGGTGACGTGTCTGGTGTACGAGGGAGTGAGGAGACATGTCTGGTATATTTTTGTTGTATAAGAGAGGGAGAAGACATGTCTGGTGTATGAGGGAGTGAGAAGACGTGTCTGGTGTATGAGGGAGCTAGAAGATGTGTGTGGGGTATGAGGGAGCAGGATGGCGTGTCTGTTGAGTTAAAGAGGAAGAAGACATGTCTGCTGTATGATGAAGACAGAAGACGTGTCTGGTGTTTGGGGGGAGAGAAGGCATGTCTCGTGCATGAGGGAGAGGGAAGAAGTGTCTCGTGTATGAGGAAGAGGGAAGACGTGTCTCGTGTATGAGGGAGAGAGAAGACATGTCTAATGTATGAGGGAGAGAGAAGACGTGTATGAGGCAGCGAGATGACGTGTCTGTTGTATTAGAGTGGAAGAAGACATGTCTGGTGTATGAGGGAGCGAGATGACGTGTCTGGTGTATGAGGGATCGAGGTGACATGTCTGTTGTATACGAGAGGGAGAAGACATGTCTGGTGGATGAGGGAGTGAGAAGACATGTCTGGTGTATAAGAGAGGAAAAAGATATGTCTGATGTTTGAGGAAGTGAACTGAAGTGTCTGGTGTATGAGGGAACGAGAAGACGTGTCTGGTGTATGACGGAGATTAAAGATGTGTCTGGTGTATGAGGGAGCGAGATGACATGTCTGTTGTATAAGAAAGGGAAAAGACATATCTGGTGTATGAGGTAGCGAGCAGACGTGTCTGGTTTCTGAGGAAGAGAGAAGACGTGTCTGGTGTATGAGGGACTGAGAAGCCGTGTCTGGTGTATGAGGGAGAGTGAAGTGGTGTCTGGTGTATGAGGGAGTGATCAGAAGTGTCTGGTTAATGAAGGAGAGAGAAGACGTGTCTGGTTAATGAGAGAGATGGAAGACATGGCTGGTTAATGAGGGAGACAGAAGACGTGTCTGGTGTATGAGGAACTGAGAAGCTTTGTCTGGTGTATGAGGGAGCGAGAAGACAAGAATGATGTATGAGGGAGGAAGAAGACATGTCTGATGTATGAGGGAGCTGGCTGAATTGTCTGATGTATGAGGGAGCAGGCTGAAGTGTCTGATGTATGAGGGAGCAGGCTGAAGTGTCTGATGTATGAGGGAGCGAGCTGAAGTGTCTGGTATATGAGGGAGCAAGATGACATGTCTGTATGAGTAAGTGAGGGGACATGTCTGGATTATGAGGGAATGAGAAGACATGTCTGGTGTATGAGGGAGTGAGAAGACATCTCTGGTGTATGAGGGAGAGAGATGATGTGTCTGGTGTATGAGGGAGTGAGAAGACATGTCTGATTCATTAGGGAGGAAGACAACATCTCTGGTGTGTGAGGGAGTAAGAAGACATGTCTGAGGGAGTATGAGGGAGAGAGAAGACGTGTCTGGTGTATGAGGGAGACAGAAGACGTGTCTGGTGTATGAGGGAGAGAGAAGACGTGTCTGGTGTATGAGGGAGAGAGAAGACGTGTCTGGTGTATGTGGGAGTTAGAAGGCGTGTCTGAGGAAGATAACATTGACAGTTTGTTTTCTGTAGGTATTTTTGGTTGAACCAAAACAACGGGACAATCCTAATGACCGAGAGACCTCCGCAGGGAACGTACAACCTCAATATTACGGTTTCTGACGGTGTGTGGCCAGATACCTTCTCTACTATCAAAATTTATGTACAAGAGATTGGAAGTGACGCCTTCCGCAGCTCGGTGTCTCTGAGACTCACAAGTAAGTAATAAGTCGTGCAGAGGGGTCTCAGGTAGATTCTTGTAGGACTCCGCTGGGACATTTGATGGGATTGACCATCATAGAGTTTGCACTAGATAAAGAAGTGATGTACAGGTCACCAGAGCTACATATATATGTAACCATTTCCCTGGACTCCTGTACATTGTACCATAAAGACATTAAAATGATGTAGTATCCCTGCATAGGGATAGAAGGAAAGGGTGGGACAGGAACGCTCTTGGCATTAAGTGACCCCTGTCCTACTCAGTGCGTAACCCCAATTCCCTTCCCCGCTCCTATCTGGGTAAATACGTTACTATCTCTGCTTCTCAGTCACAACTTTTTAACCCGCATTTTAGGCATCACAGCAGAGGAATTCATAGAGATGGATGAGTTTGGAGTCAGCAGACGTGACCAGCTCCAGGCCGTCCTGGCAGACATGGCAGCTGCCCATCCCAGCCATATCCACATCTTCAGTGTGGTGAACGCAGAGGATAACGCGACCGACGTGACATTTTCAGTATGCGGAGCTGCCTCCTGCCACAAACCCGAGATCTTACGGAGCTTATTGACAGCCCAGAGAGAGAAGGTATGGACAGAGTGTTTATGGCGTTATTACTGAGTAAGAATAACGTCGGCTGTCTCTTAAAATTAATGATATTACATAACGCAGAATATTTATCAGTCTCATGATATCTAGATGTATCCTGTTTGTCTTTCATAGTTTTGTGGAAATAATTCCCTTGGTTTTGAATCTCTGAGGGTACAGCCGGGGGTTTATTACTTTATAACAAAAGTAAAGATCTAAGAGCGATGCGTTTTTATCATCTTTATCTGCATTTGTTGTGGGAGGGAGCTGGTCCTGGGGTGCCTAATGGCAACAGAACTGGGATGGTGTCTAGATAAGTTTTTGGTGCCGTCTTAACTGAGTTTTTTTGTATTCTTCTCAATGACAGATCCGATCGGTTCTGAAGGAAAGGAATTCCCAAGTATCCATTGATTTCTGTTCATGGATGGGCTGTTTGCAGGATGGCGGGTGCACAATCCATAGCGCAGTCAGCAGATCCCCGCCTCTCGTGGATGGAGGTAGCGCATCTATAGTCTCAATTCCCCAAGTCGGAAACGTGTCCTGCACAGAAACAATTTTACCAGAACTGTTATTCTCTGCCCCAAAACCCTTGCCTGAATGGTGGGACTTGCACGTCGACTCTTACCGGTTACAGGTAGGCAGATTCTCTGGACCATGTTCCTCTGTGACTTATCCCTTACATCACCAACTTCAGACAGCCTACCATTGAAGCTAAAATATTTCCATTTGTCTTTCTAGGTATCACTGTTTGACTTCGTTCCTTGGGCCACGCTGCCAGCAGACTAAGAGAACATTTCATGGTAACGGCTATGCATGGATTCATCCTATCGGCCACTGCTCGGACAGCCATCTATCGCTGGAGTTCGTAAGCGACAGCACAGACAGATTACAACACCGCGGAGTGTCAAGAGACAGTAAGAACTTCATCGCAGTGGGTGAGTATCGAGAAAGGGTGAACAGTATCAACGAGAGAGCAGAGGCAGAGCACCTTCTCTCCCTTATATACTTATTACGTATGGTTATTAAATAGTTATTATATACCCCCTATGCTTCTTTAGAAGGTGTTAGTTCTGGATGGTTCTTTCTGTGATTTAATTAATTCAAACTGAGAAGAACTAGAGAGCTAAACCACTTTTATTGAATGTTTACACAGTACAATACAGAGTCAAGTCAAATCACAAGTCAGAGTAACAAATACAGTGCAATGAGTTACAAATCACAAAGCAAAGAATCACAAATACAATGCAAAGAGTAACAAGTAAGTCACAAGTCAAAAAGTAACAAGTACCATGCAATGAGTAACAAAGCACAAAGCATAGAGATACAAATCACAATGCAAAGAATCACAATTACAGTGCAATGAGTTACAGATCACAAGGCATAGAGTTACAAATACAATTATGAAGTCATGAGTAACATGAAGTGAAAGTAATAAATCTATATTGACAATCACAGTTGAATTACATTCTTAGTCTGCTCTGGGTCCAGCCGCACTGCTGTTAATGTGGTTTTGTTTCCATTCCATTATGAGGGGCCGGCTCCTGCACATCTTCAGACAAGACCTGACCACGCTGAGGCTTGGCTTTCCAGAGCAGGTGAACGTTACAGACAGAACGGCATCGGATAGACCTGCGCATAAAAGATAAAGTAAGTTAATTATCACATTATGAGCCAGACCTGTAATTAATGCAGCCACAGGAAAGCTTAAATATTCTCCTTTACTCACAAAAGTAGAATGAAGACGAATCTTTGAGAGCAGACACAGAGCTGCATTATACTCAACTAACTGACCCTCAGCTAACTCTACACGGAACCAAATAATACACAACGATTCGCATCTCACGCAGTCACATTTACTTAAGGAAATGTCAACGTCAGGCAGTCAGGGAAGATGAATTACTGACTTAATTTACTTCGGTGCAGGGAATCAGCCTGACTCTGGATCGCTGGCGCACGGCTTTGATAAATGAGACAGAGGGGATCGGAGGAAAGCTACTTCCAGAGGATCGAACGAGTTGTGAAGTCCACTGAGTCATCATGCAGGACAGAAGGTATGGAGCACACGGACAGCTTGGGCTGGTGATCAGGGCTGACTTTACTGCAGTCACAGACGATAAACCGGGATTAATGCCTAGCGGCTGCTCCACTAGGTTTGTAATCTGCATGGATGAAGAGAAAGGAAGTGTTGAAGAGTCATGACATAATTTTTATGCATGTTTAATATTATCTGCAATAGTAAAGCCCCACACCATGTGTTACTGTGACCCGTGTCTGATATGCATGCCATTCTCTGCTGGTTTTGGGAGCCGGATACCGTTCTGCAGCTCGGAGGCGTTAAGCAGTCATCTCCTCGTTCCAACAATCTCCTTCCGCACAAACCCTTTAAAGTCTGTCTCCGCAACGTCGTTCTTAATAAGCAGGTAATGACTTTCTATCCCGCAGAGTATCGCTTACCTCTTACTGCAGACAGCTGCTCTATAGTGGACGTGGGAGCTGCGGATGGATCCGGTAAACTGGATCAGCTTCGGTACTTTGGGGGTCTCTGAGCAGAGGGATGTGGTATAAACAAGTGGGTTAGCAGGATAGTCCCGGCTGGTGTCACATAGGACAGAGGTTGGTAATGATTCCTATAAGACACGAATACATTAGAAAGTATTTTGATTAGTAATGTGTATTAACATTCAGCAGCAGACGGGGGCTCCTTCTGGTTGGACGCGGTAGAAATTGACAACTTGAATTCAACAAGCATCAACAAATGCGATGAAGAGCAATAAAACACAACTCGCGGATATGCAGCCAGAGTGTGTGAGGAGCCAGCTCAATAGACATTCTAAGGGTAACAAAGGGTAACTGAACCGTAAGAACGTAACAGGTAGGTCCGTATCAAAGCTTTCCACCGAGTTATCTGAGCTACTTGGTGATGACCTGCAGAATGATATCCAATAATTTTCTTAATGCAGCGTGTGTTTCCTTTATAAACATAGGTGTATGATCTAGGAGCCCCACTGGAGACCGTTAATAGCTCCCCAGGCTGCGAAAGGAAGGGTACAGCTTGCTCATCACCTGCACCCTGCGATTCTCCTTGCGCCAGTGACCCCTGGACCCCCAGCTGTGATTTCCCACCCGCTCACCAGGACTGCGGAAAAGGTACAGGCTTGGCTTACAGCGATGCGCTCACAGGTAATAACTCTACAAGAACATTAAAAAGGAGAGACAAACCTGAATTAATGGTTCCACCACCTCGCTGATATCAGAATGTCTCCCAATATACAGATGGGTTTTATATTAAAAAACATTCTCATGCCAATATTTATGTTATATTAAAGACTCACCTGAACCGGGAGATCTTTGTCAATGTCCAGAGTACAGTGTAGATTATTGGAAAATGGGGAGTCGCGGTGCGATCATCAAGGAATCCATTCGAATGTTTGTGGCCAAAGCTCTGCCAGAAAGGACTCTTCATACATCACATCTGAACGCTCTGCCACCGCCTGGTGCTCTGCTGGGCGATCATTTCTGTATCATAGTGAATAGGGTAATCTGCATTATATACTCATCCTTTTGCAGATGTCCACGAACACTTCTTCCATCCTGGAGGCCACATCCGGTACCTGCTCCCTCATTCTCTCCATCCGCAGCAGACACATTTTCAGGCAACGTTCAGAACACGCAACGCCGACAGCGTCATCCTGCGTTTGTCTTCTAAGGACCAGAACAAATCTATCCACCTGCAGGTACCAAACAGCATGACGTCCATACCTTGACACACCTTGAGTCACATCCACATCTGAAGCTCCTGATTCAGAGCAGCCGGTAGATGGGACAGCTTTAGGGTCATTGTATTTCAGCGTTCGCTGCGAGAGCCCAGAGTGCTCCACTGTCAGGTGGTCTGGGTACACAACAATGGCGAGCAGCCTGTAGATCATAGCGGAGCTTCAGCACCCGATGGTTCAGCATGACCCGGGGATCTAACGGCACCGTTTGTTTTGTCGAGGTGAGGCATGGGCTTCTAACGTCTCCTACAATCTCGGAGAGTGGAACAAAGTTGGCTTGGAAAGGATGCAGAATGAGTTCACGCTTCGCTTTAATGGAGGAGGGGAGCACAGAGAAAACAGCAGCTCACGGGACCTACAAAGAAATTAAAGTCGTTCCGAGATGCAAGACTCTGGGAAGTCTCAACCAATCGGGTTATCAAGGTAAAAATCTAAATTGTTAGATAGTAAGAGTTTACGCTTTCACAGCAATGGGCTTTAATAAAACTGTAAAAGCATTTCTAGTGAATGTAAGATTAGAAGCCATCTGTAAATCCATGGGGTATAAAGACTCTCCCTGCCCATCATTCCCTGGAATACACCATACGATGCTGAATTCCCATCATGCGCTGATCTCCAATTCCTTCTGTGTAATCAGGATGCATAAAGAACGCGAGACTGAACGGCTGCCGCCTGCCCATGGAGAACACGACGGCCTCGCCGGTGTCCGTTATAAGCCGGGAAGGAGTGCCCGAAGGCTGCGTCTCAGACGTCTGTAGCAGCAGCCCCTGCAGCCGCGGCTTTGTCTGCGTTGATCTATGGATGAGCCACGAATGCAGGTATCACCCAACGCGTGCTGGGGTCACAAGACTTCAGGAGAGATTAGAGCTTTGGGAAATTACCTTGTGCTTTCTAAGCATTCCCAGTTCAGCTGCACTCCATACACTGCATTCACTCCACTCGATTGTTATCCCACCACTCCCATGTGTCGAGGGATAATGAGAATCGTTGTCCTGTATGAAATAGAAAAACATTTTGAAACGCTTTACATGATTTCGTTTTACTGGCTTAAAATGTATCTGATCTTCCACTGTTATGGTAGATTTAACCCCTTCTCTCCCTGTAACTCCACAGGTGCCCCCCCGGATACCTGCTAACAGAGAACAGCACAGAAGCTCAGTCTACACCGCATGTGCCAGCCACCCCTGCAAACACGGCACGTGCCACGCTCGCCAGCCGAATTCACCCACCTCTGCGCAGAGGGGTACGTCAGGAGCGGATGTCACGTCTTCAGCCCCAGACTCTGGTTCAGCAATCCTTATATCATCTTGATTTGCCTCCTGACGATCATAGGTAAACTTTTACACATTGTCTCCCTCATTACCTCCCATGTAACCCGGGAGGGGGGGCTCAGCGGATCGGTCATTCATTAACCCATGGGCGTTGGTTTATACAGCGCTGGAATTCCTACCAAGGGTGGATCGGGGCAAGATAAGATTGGTAGCAACCCTGTTATTCATGATGGATCAAGAAAGCATTAAAATATAAAAAATATTCAGTACCTTGCATGCTTCAAGAGGATAATTCTTGTGTCTCCATTCGCAGCGCTGATGGCCGGAATTCTGTTGTGGTCTCGCTGCAAGAGGAGGAAGACCATAAACCAAGGAGTTTATCACAGATCTGGGCATAGCCAGGACCTTGAGGACACCAGAAAAAACATCTTCCATTACAACGAAGACCACGTGAGTAAAGCGTTTGTGGGATACAATGTTACATTTTTTATATGTAGTTTGTAGCAAGTTTAAGACTTTGGTCCACTCACCAGCTGCTGCTGATCCTGGAATTCTGATACAATCCGTACTCCATACACCTTAAGCCGCTTCATACACAGCTGAAAAGTTAAAGGGATAAAGGCCTTGTGAAACGAGATGGAATGTTTTAATTACCCAATCACACTCAAAATACATTTAAGAGGGGGGGGATATGTAGGCAAGCACAGATTTGGTGCAGGACGGGTTAAATTGGCTGAATGCTCGTTTGGCAACTTGCTGAGACGAACGAACCAATCCGTTCGTTCGCACCCCTATCAAAGCTTTAACGACTCCATTTAACGAGCTCCACCCCGGACTGTGATTCGACTTCCTAACGAGGGCCCAATAAGGATACAGGATTTATTTCATTTTAACATTACGGGGCTCGCTCGGCCCATCCACGTGACCCCCCCTGTTCATGCCTTACCGCCAGCATGCATTCACCTGTGCCAAAGCCCCAGCTCCCTCTTCTGTTTTCACCCTTTAAAGCTTGAAATAAACTCAGTAAAATGATTATTCGGCTCTTTGTCCTCAGTTTGTAGTAAAGCATTGTCAGGGGCCGGCGATTAAAACAAACCATGGAAACAATTGGAGACCAGCCCAAAACTTCATGAGGCCATTTTTGATGCACGTGGTAAGTTCCAGCCCCAGTATTTGTTTTATATAGCGCCATCACATTTAGTAGCGCTGTACAATGGCTAGACAGGGTATAAGTAGTATGTAACATAATTTGACTTAAAACACAGGTGAGGAGGGCCCGCTTGTGTTCATAGGGGGCAAACCCTGCATTTTCAAAGTATATTTGACAAACACATTATTTCAAATAAAAAATATATATATATATAGAAAACAGCTTCTAACAGGATTATGGCCCACGAGAGCTCCTGTATACTGCGAAAGAGCATCTAAAAGTATGAGGTTAACCTTTTAAGTGTAACCAAACTACTGAAAAACTTACGTAAAACAAAGAAATTACTTTCACAGTATTAACAAACACGCAAATAAACTTCTACAAAAAATCTATGCATACCCCGACCATGCGAGACACTCTGTGACTGAAAGAAACGATCTCTGCTTCTGGGGGGTAGATCTAGAGGGCTGCATTCATTTCAAAATCACAGAATTCACAAACCTTTGCCGGTCAATCTCCAAGCTCAAGACCAGAGAATCAGCTCCACAGGACCAACACAAAGTTCTGGCAAGAAGACTGGAGAAACGCCCGGGTTAAATAGACTTTTGATTGATTGAGGAAATTAGGTACAGGTGTGAGTCAGGAGCAGGCAGCCATCTTATGTCCATGGAGAGGTAAATAGTACAAAATATAGCAAACTATATGTAGATATAGCTTGTTTCATGGCAAAACAGCAAAAAGTCTAGTTGTCTTGTGGCGTAATGGTGATTCTATTACTGGTAAATATATATTATTATAGCGGCTGCGCGTATATCTAAGTCTTCAGAGTAGGTGAATTTGAGTTTATCTATTATGGACGAATGCACTTGGGATGTAGAAATAGTGAGGCAAACTATAGCATTGGGAATGCCGTTCTGCCAGTGACAGCAGACGAGAGGGATTTAGAGTAATAATTACTGATGACTTAAAGGTAAGCAGACAATGCCGTAAAGCGCTGGAAAAAGCAAGCAGGGTGCTGGGTTATATAACAAGAGGCGTTGGTAGCAGGAAGACTTTCTGCCTTGTATTGTAAATTATAAATCATCCAAAATGTTATACAAGGAAACACGCTTCTCTACGTATATATTTTGTGCTGTTTCAATAGCATGAGCATCCTGCCATCGTGTACTATTCACCATACATCAATGGGCCCATCAGGAAATACTACTTTACAGAAAGGGTAGTGAATAAATGGAATCACCTTACAGCAGAAGTGGTACATGTTAATACAGTGAAGACATTTAAGCAAGCATGGGATAGGCATAAGGCTAAGCTAGATATAGGATGAGGCAAGATACTAAAGAAAGGATTCAGAGGTTGGGCAGACTGGATGGGCCGAATGAGCTCGTCCCTAAAAAATACTTATACTCAAACTCACAAAACATAACATACAGCGAGACAGAAGCTCTAATGAGATTAGAACCTGTAACTTTCCGCACGGCGAGTAACACAACTTACCTGCGCGCCACACTTCCAATGGATGGACCTACTCGTCCGTAATACAAATACTCAAATTCGCCCAATCTGAAAACATAATTTTACGTACAGTGCTCAACGGGATTAGAACCAGAACCAACCTGCATGGGATGTTACAAACACTGCCGCTGCGCCACCCTTGCAACAGACAAAGCTACTCGTCCGTAATACAAATACTCAAATTCGCCCCCCCCCCGAAACCATAATTGTACACACTAAGCAGTTAGACACACTAAGCAATAGGTAGTGCACCTTTTAGATTGTGTGCATTATGTTAGATGGTATAAGTATTGGTGCATCACACGCAGGCATCATATGTTCATGGCGACGAAGAGCCTTCAATCATCTGATGGTGTAATGGTTAGGTGCCCTGCCTGCCATATGTTGCGGTCCCGGTTCGATTCCCTGTAGCTCTGTGGGGAGCATCCAGCCATGTGGTGGTTTGAAGGTTCGGTGTGTTGCGTACTTGATGCTGCGCTCCTGGTCTGGTTTCGCTTGAAGGTTCGGTGTGTTGCCTACGAGATGATGTGCTGATATCTCGCTTCCGTGTGGCTTGGTACAGATACTGACAATGTCTCTGTGCGTACAGCGGTCTTACCCTGAAAAAAAAACGCGCGCTGCTGTATTATTATTATTTTTTTTAGCATTTATTGGAAAAAAGCATAAAAGGTGTTGTGTACTACCGACTGGCTCTAACCCCCAATCATCCTGACCCGCACATACACACACAGCACTTTCACACACCACCGAACATACTCATACGTCTTACACACCGCACCGAACATACCCATACGCCTTACACACCGCACCGACCATACCGCACCGCAACCACTCGCCAGGCCTCACGGGGATTAGAACCAGAAACCAAACCGCTTGGTAAGTAAGTACACTTGACACCTGCGCCACCCTTGTGGCAGACCGAATTTGCTCGTCCGTAATACTTATACTCAAATTCACAGAGTCTAAAAACATAACTTAATGTCGCTAGTCGCTGGACTTCCTGTGACTCGAACCCGGAACTCACGGCACTGTGTGCGACACACGGATCACACGCGCCACCTTCGAGATGGAGAAGAGCTACTCATCCCTAATACAAATACACAAATTCACCCACTGGAAAAACATAATGTTACAAATATCCACCCTTACACGCAGGCCGCACAGGGATTAGAACCAGGAGCCTCACGCATGGCGAGCGATACACCTAACACACGTGCCACGCACACGGCTGGACGGCCGCCCTCGTCCCATCCACATATACTCAAATTTACCTACTCCAAAAAAACATAAAATCATACGTTATACAGGAATCACAGAGATTAGAACCAGGGACCAGGAGCACGGTGATGAACACAGATAAGACATGCGCCACCAGTACAATGGGGCAAAAGGGCCTTGTCTGTTATACAAATACTCAGATTCACCGACTCTGAAAACATAACATTAGTTTATATACAGGATACATGGAGAACAGAACCTGCATCCACTTGTATGGATGGGGGGGGGGGGTAACGCACCAAACACCTAGACCACCATCTCAACGGGGTCAGGAGGTTTGCCAGTTCCACAAATACTCTGATGTACCCGCTCTAAAAGATTAAGAATAAGATCATACAGCAGACCGGCGGGTGAGAACCAGCAGCCAACCACACGTTAGGCAAACCACTTAACCATCACGCCATTCCACCACACGAGATGGGCGCCCACCGGCTCCACATATACTAATATCTCCCGACTCTAAAAACATTAGAAATAAATCGGCCATGAAGCAAAGTGGGTTAGAAGCACTATACAGTTACCTACGGGAGCGAAGCGGGTTTGAACCAGAAACCAGTCACACTGCAGGCGATACACCTAACCGTTACGCCACACCACGACATGGCGTCGGCCGCCCACCTGCTCTACATTTACTCATACGGACCCCCTCTACAAACAAGAAGAACATGCAGACGCGCTACACACGTAGATCCAGCTTTCATGGAGATTAGAACCAAAATACTTTTATATGGTTAGTAATGCATACGATGTCTGCCTGCTCCACATATAATCATATGCACCAAGTATAAAATGATACAAATACACAGATCCACTATAACAATCAACACAACCGCACCACACATTCACAGGGACTAAAATTATCATTCACAACATGAATAACGCACCCAACCTTTACGCCACCGCATGAACGGGAGCTCGCCGGCTGCCTGATACACATACATGCACCAAATATAAAATAAGTCACACACGCACGCACTATAACACTCACTATAACACAGCCACACTATACACAGCGAGTTCACCTGTTGTATTACAGGTAATACACGCAGCCACTACACCACACCATGGCATGATAAACATATACTTAGATTCACACGCTCTAAAAACATTTAAAAAAAACACATTCACCAGACGTTTGTTTACTGAGATCACGGGGTTGGAGCCAACAAAGCGCTGCATGGTAGATAATGCACCAAACACCTAACCTACCACTGCGGCTGGTTATGACTTGACTGATTGTCCCCCAAATACTCTTATGTACCCCACTCTAAACACTTAAGAAAAAAAAACATTCAAGCCAACATCAAGTTACCGACAGGAGTTAAGGGGGTTAGAACCAACAACAAGAGAAACGGTAGGCGACGCACCTAACCGTTACACCTCGCTGCAGCACGGCTCCTGATCTTCCCCTGCCCCACATATACTCATATATACCCCTCTAAACACATTAAAAGAAAACACACGGACATGCTGCACACATCAACACGGGTTTCACGCAGATTAGAACCGGTAGCGTTTTGGGTGGTGGGTAACGCACCTAACATCTACATCACCGGCGCAAATTGATCTTTGCTGGCTGCTGTTTCCACAGCACAATACTCTCATGTACCTGCTCTAAAAGATTAGAAATCAGCTCATACAGCAGACCGACGGGTGAGAACCAGCAGCCAGCCACACGTTACACAATTCACTTAACCATCACGCCATTCCATTACAAGAGATGGGTGCCCACCGGCTCCACATATACTAATATCTCCCGACTCTAAAAACATTAGAAATAAATCACCCATGAAGCGAAGGGGGTTAGAAGCACTATACAGTAACCTACGGGAGCAAAGCGGGTTTGAACCAGAAACCAGTCACAGTTTAGGCGATACACCTAACCGTTACGCCACACCACGACATGGCGTTGGCCGCCCACCTGCTCTACATTTACTCATACGGACCCCCTCTAAAAACATAAGAAGAACATGCAGACGCGCTACACACGTAGATCCAGCTTTCATGGAGATTAGAACCAAAATACTTTTATATGGTTAGTAATGCATACGATGTCTGCCTGCTCCACATATAATCATATGCACCAAGTATAAAATGATACAAATACACAGATCCACTATAACGATTAGACTTGGGCACCAAGGAGCTCTTTGTGTTCGTCTTCAGGGGGGAAAAAATCTTCGTAACCCCTGCTACGCAGCCGGGAGAAAACGAAGATGAAACGAGCACGAAGAATGGCCATGAATATTCGCCCGAAAAGAAGACAGGAACGGGCGAATATTCGCGGACATTCTTCGTGCTCGTTTCATCTTCGTTTTCTCCCGGCTGCGTAGCAGGGGTTAATACGGGGTTAAGAACACATCGGAGCCGCAGCAGCAGATGCGTTCGCGCCGTGAAGGTACGTGTGTGCGACTCTATTGGTCGCCGGAAGGGGGCTGGTCTGGCATCAACAAATGAATTATTTAATTTTATTTTAAAGTTATATGTATTGTTTACTTTATTATATTTATTTAATGTTGTAGTGCTACCCTACCCAGCTATACCTACCTACGTGCACTAGTATACCTAGTTTAGCTAAATTTGATGGGACAGAACTGGAAAAAAGCAGGACTGTCCACAAAAATGTTGGGTGTGTTGGCAGGTATGCGAATGGAAAAATGTGGGACAAGAACTAAAAAATAGCTTAGGGTTAATGTACGGTTATGTTTAAGATTATTAGCAGTGCACTGTTTTGGTTAAAGATGTATTATGTCTAAATAAGAAGCTTGCATTAGTTCTCTAGTTACCCTTTATACCCCCGCTATACCCTTGCATTAGTTCTCTAGTTACCCTTTATACCCCCGCTATACCCTTGCATTAGTTCTCTAGTTACCCTTTATACCCCCGCTATACCCTTGCATTAGTTCTCTAGTTACCCTTTATACCCCCGCTATACCCTTGCATTAGTTCTCTAGTTACCCTTTATACCCCCGCTATACCCTTGCATTAGTTCTCTAGTTACCCTTTATACCCCCGCTATACCCTTGCATTAGTTCTCTAGTTACCCTTTATATAAGTTTGGTTCCGCCCCCTGTTTGAAGGTTACGTTTAGAATGTTCCGGGTCCCCGTGCAGACGATTACTCTGGCTCTGCCGCCCCACACAAACGTAAGGAAAACATCTTGTAACAAACAACTACTGATAGTTTAATTAGAGATTGTTTATGTGCAAGTGCAAACAAATACAGTAATATATTAAACACCGGTAACAGTGCAATGTTTGTAACAAAACTTGGGCCTTCCACACTCCCTAGCATGCAATCACTCCCTCTGCTCCCACAACTCAAAATAAAATATTTGCCACACTGGCTGAGTGAAGACTGTGAGAGTTAATGCAGTCTTCCATCGTTCTTCCATCGTTCTGAGTCCCTTTGTCCCCTCATTCACTAAGCTGCACCTCTCTTTTACAATTTTCCCTGTAGTTCAGGGATAGCTCAAATAAACATTGCGGTGTTGGTGTGTGTGTATGTGTTTGAGTGGCTGTGTAAGTCAGGAATCATGGAAAGTATAAAACAGTCGATAAGACACCTGACTTTTATGCCACTATGTAAAAATATTTGCTCTAAAAATATAAGACAAAATACTTTTGTGAGCTGTGTATAGGTTAGAGTGGCTGTGTTCATGTTTACACAACCACACGGTACAAGAACCCTTAGGTAGGGAACCAGAAACCTTGTCCTTTGTAGGCATCGCTCCTAACTACAACGCCACAATGCTGTTATGTGCTTTGCATCCCCATTTGGCGTATAAAGCCTGCCTGTTCCTGAGGAGATGTGCGTAGGGGCGGCAGGCGAGTGTAATATATCTGTGGGGTGGAGAAATTTCCAACTACCTGCTGGCGCAAAGGTTAGGTGTATGTCCTCCGATACAGAAGGTTACTGATTTGTTCCCCCGGCTTGACTTATGTGAATATATATAAGTTTTAGAACGAGTGCATGTGAGTATAAGAGGACTACGGAAAAAGGAAATTCTTGGCCATGCGGGTGGCACAATGGCCAGGTGTCTTATGCACCATACAAAAGGTTGCTGGTTCAATTCCCATGAGCCCTAACAGTAGCGGTGTCTGTGGTGGGGGGGTTGGCATTAGGTTGAGTGAATGAGTCGGTGTGGTTGTGTATGTGTTTGTTTGTGACGGCGTATTTGTGTATGTCAGGACTCATGGGAAATGGATCATGAGATAAGGCACCTGTTTTTATGCCGTTATCTAAAGATATTTTGTGCTGAAAAAAAATAATTGGTGCATACAGCTAATTATATATTTACACAGCAGCTTTTTTTTTTTTCAAACACAACCAGGAGGAACCAAACCAACAACCTTGAGCATCATAGGCAGCCCACTTAACCATCACGCCACAAAGTTCTTACAGACAATCACTCTCCCCGTGGATATATAATGCCTGCCTGTGTCTGGATCACGGACGCGGTATATAAATGTGAAACAGAACTGTTTGTGTGACTGCCGTGTGGCGTAATGGTAACCTAGCAACCTTCCATCCAAAGGGTTGCTGGTTCTAATCCAAGCGCGGCGAAAAGCTTTATTAGTAAGAGATATGTTTTTTTTTTATTTATATTACAAAAAACCTTGCATTTAATAAATGGATTGCAAAAAGCCGGGTGAATTTGTGATTAAGAAGTAAAGTTCATATTCTGGAAATATAATGGATGGTAGACGTTGCTTACAGTCAGGATGTGTATTTTTTACACTGTGATGTCAGGGATGTCGATGTTGAGGGACCTAATAGTAAGAATCAATGAGCACCCAAACTCGACTGGCTCCTTTAGTAAAGTTTCCGAGAGAGCGCAAGGGTCCCTTCTGCCTGCCTGTGTTAAACATAGAAAGTGACGGCAGATAAGAAGCATTTGGCCCATCCGGTCTGCCCAACCTCTGAATCCTTTCCTTAGTATCTGGCCTTATCCTATATCTAGCTTAGCCCTATGCCTATCCCATTCTTGCTTAAATGTCTTCACTGTATTAACATGTACCACTTCTGCTGTATGGTGATTCCATGCATCCACTACCCTTTCTGTAAAGTAGTATTTCCTGATGGGCCCATTGATGTATGGTGAATAGTACAAGATGGCAGTATGCTCATGCTATTGAAACAGCACAAAATATATACGTAGAGAAGCGTGTTTCCTTGTATAACATTTTGGATGATTTATTATTTACAATACAAGGCAGAAACTCTTCCTGCTACCAACGCCTCTTGTTATACAACCCAGCACCCTGCTTGCTTTTTCCAACGCTTTACGGCATTGTCTGCTTACCTTTAAGTCATCAGTAATTATTACTCTAAATCCCTCTCGTCTGCTGTCACTGGCAGAACGGCATTCCCAATGCTATAGTTTGCCTCACTATTTCTACATCCCAAGTGCAAGTCCATAATAGATAAACTCAAATTCACCTACTCTGAAGACTTAGATATACGCGCAGCCGCTATAATAATATATATTTACCAGGAATAGAATCACCATTACGCCACAAGACAACTAGACTTTTTGCTGTTTTGCCATGAAACAAGCTATATCTACATGGATTTTGCTATATTTTGTACTATTTACCTCTCCATGGACATAAGATGGCTGCCTGCTCCTGACTCACACCTGCACCTCATTTCCTCAATCAATCAAAAGTCTATTTAACCCGGGCGTTTCTCCAGCCTTCTTGCCAGAACTTTGTGTTTCTTGGCGCTGCGTGTTGGTCCTGTGGAGCTGATTCTCTGGTCTTGAGCTTGGAGAAGGACCGGCAAAGGTTTGTGAATTCTGTGATTTTGAAATGAATGCAGCCCTCTAGATCTACCCCCCAGAAGCAGAGATCGTTTCTTTCAGTCACAGAGTGTCTTGCATGGTCGGGGTATGCATAGTTTTTTTGTAGAAGTTTATTTGCGTGTTTGTTAATACCGTGAAAGTAATTAATTTGTTTTACATAAGTTTTTCAGTAGTTTGGTTACACTTAAATGGTTAACCTCATACTTTTAGATGCTCTTTCGCAGTATACAGGAGCTCTCGTGGGCCATAATCCTGTTAGAAGCTGTGTTCTATATGTTTTTTTATTTGAAGTAACGTGTTTGTCAAATATAATTTGAAAATGCAGGGTTTGCCCCCTATTAACACAAGCGGGCCCTCCTCACCTGTGTTTTAAGTCAAATTATGTTACATACTACTTATACCCTGTCTAGCCATTGTACAGCGCTACTAAATATGATGGCGCTATATCAAACAAATACTGGGGCTGGAACTCACCACGTGCAGCAAAAATGGCCTCATGAAGTTTTGGGCTGGTCTCCAATTGTCTCCATATTTTGTTTTAATCGCCGGCCCCTGACAATGTTTTACTACAAACTGAGGACAAAGAGCCGAATAATCGTTTTACTGAGTTTATTTCAAACTTTAAAGGGTGAAAACAGAAGAGGGAGCTGGGGCTTTGGCACAGGTGAATGCATGCCGGCGGTAAGGCATGAACAGGGGGGGTCACGTGGGTGGGCCGAGTGAGCCCCGTAATGTTAAAATGAAATAAATCCTGTATCCTTATTGGGCCCTCGTAAAGAAATCGGAGCTCGTTAAATGGAGTCGTTAAAGCTTTGATAGGGGTGCGGTGATCAGACGTTAATTGGAGTCACGCGGGGGTAGAGAACTAATGCAAGCTTCTTGTCCCGGCTCTAGGTTTGCAGATCTGTTTGCTGCTGTTCTGACCATCTGCGGACTCTGTCCCAAGGTGAGCGCGGGGATACCACGGGTTAGGCTGTAAGCTCTTTGGTCTGCTTTCTCTCCTTTATTTCTGCAGCTTCTCCCGATCAAACCATTGTTGCTTTGGCTGCACAATCCTCAATGTTATCACTGCAAGTCTCTGCCAAAAGCATAGGATGTCTTTCCCAATCATCTCCTCCTCGTACTCCACGTCCCCCTCGGCTCCGGACGACGCCAATGCGCTGAGGCTGCCCGCCGGGGAGCCGTCTCCTTCCACGTGATAGACCTTTAAGCTGTCGCATGAAAGCGCTTGCTGGATGTAGGCAGCTTCTTGGAACACGTCGTAGAAGTATCGGCCGAAATCACCGCTGGTAAAAGAACCGCTCCGCTCCGACGCTGGGTACTTTGACGGCTCCTTCAGGCTGATAGACGTCTCGTAATCGCAGCTTAAGGGACAGTTTCCATGAAGCCCTCCAGTCTTCTTGCAGAAAGCGTGCGCGGCGCTGCTCCGATCACCCAGCTGGAGCTCTGTCCTGTTGAATGCGTCCTGCAGAGAACATCTCACTCGAATTAAACCTGATTGTTTCGTTCATCTCAGCAAGCTGCCAAACGAGCATTCATCCAATTTAACCTGTCCTGCACCAAATCTGTGCTTGCTTACTCCCCCCATAAATGTATTTTGAGTGTGATTTGGGTAATTAAAACATTCCATCTCGTTACACAAGGCCTTTATCCCTTTAACTTTTCAGCTGTGTATGAAGCGGCTTAAGGTGTATGGAGTACGGATTGTATCAGAATTCCAGGATCAGCAGCAGCTGGTGAGTGGACCAAAGTCTTAAACTTGCTACCAACTACATATAAAAAATGTAACATTGTATCCCACAAACTCTTTACTCACGTGGTCTTCGTTGTAATGGAAGATGTTTTTTCTGGTGTCATCAAGGTCCTGGCAATGCCCAGATCCGTGATAAACTCCTTGGTTTATGGTCTTCCTCCTCTTGCACTGAGACCACAACAGAATTCCGGCGATCAGCGCTGCGAATGGAGACACAAGAATTATCCTCTTGAAGCATGCAAGGTACTGAATATTTTTTATATTTTAATGCTTTTTCTTGATCCATCATGAATAACAGGGTTGTTACCAATCTTAACTTGCCCTGATCCACCCTTGGTAGGACTTCCAGCGCTGTATAAACCAACGCCCATGGGTTAATGAATGACCGATCCCCATAAAGGTGGTGCTGAGCCCCCCTCCCGGGTTACATGGGAGGTAATGAGGGAGACGGTGTTAAATTTACCTATGATCGTCAGGAGGCAAATCAAGATGATATAAGGATTGCTGAACCAGAGTCCAGGGCTGAAGACGTGACATCCGCTCCCAACGTACCCCTCTGCGCAGAGGCAGGTGAATTCGGCTGGCGAGCGTGGCACGTGCCGTGTTTGCAGGGGTGTCTGGCACATACCGTGTAAACAGTGAGCTTCTGTGCTGTTCTCTGTAAGCAGGTATCCTGGGGGGCACCTGTGGAGTTACAGGGAGAGAAGGGGTGTTTCAAAATGTTTTTCTCTTTCATACAGGACAACGATTCTCATTATCCCTCGACACATGGGAGTGGTGGTTTAACAATTGAGTGGAGTGAATGCGGTGTATGGAGTGCAGCTTAACTGGGAATGCTTAGAAAGCACAAGGTAAGACCCCAAAGCTCTAATCTCTCCTGAAGTCTTGTGACCCCAGCACGCGTTGGGTGATACCTGCATTCGTGGCTCATCCATAGATCAACGCAGACAAAGCTGTGGCTGCAGGGGCCGCTGCTACTGACGTCTGAGACGCAGCCTTCGGGGACTCCTTCCCGGCTTATAACGGACACCGGCGAGGCCGTCGTGTACTCCATGGGCAGGCGGCAGCCGTTCAGTCTCTCGTTCTTTATGCATACTGATTACACAGAAGGAATTGGAGATCAGCGCATGATGGGAATTCAGCATCGTATGGTGTATTCCAGGTAATGACGGGCAGGGAGAGTCTTTATACCCCATGGATTTACAGACGGCTTCTACTCTTACATTCACTAGAATTGCTTTCAGTTTTATTGAAGCCCGTTGTTGTGAAAGCATAAACGCTTATCTTATTATCGGTAACTATTGTTTTTTTACCTTGATAACCCGACTGGTTGATGCTTCCCAGAATCGCGCCTCTCGGATCGACTAATTTCTTTGTAGGTCCCGTGAGCTGCTATCACTCTGTGCTCCCCTCCTCCATTAAAGCGAAGCGTGAACTCGTTCTGCATCCTTTCCAAGCCAACGTCATTCCAATCTCCAGTGTCTATTTTATGGTCGGGAAGTGTGACTGTGTTGGGACCATCACCAAGATTGTAGCAGACTGTTAGAAGCCCATGCCTCACCTCGACAAAACAAACAGTGCCGTTAGATCCCCGGGTCATGCTGAGCCATTGCTATGATCTACAGGCTGAAATACAATGACCCTAAAGCTGTCCCATCTACCGGCTGCTCTGAATCGGGAGCTTCAGATGTGGACGCGACTCTACCCAACGTGCAGCATGGCGCGTGTCAAGGTATGGACTTCATGCTGTGTTTGGTACCTGCAGGTGGATGGATTCGCTCCGGTCCTTAGAAGACAAACGCAGGATGACGCTGTCGCGTTGCGTGTTCTGAACGTTGCCTGAAAATGTGTCTGCTGCGGATGGAGAATGAGGGAGCAGGTACCGGATGTGGCCTCCAGGATGGAAGACGTTTATGGACATCTGCAAAAGGATGAGTATATAATGCGGATTATGCTATTCACTATGATACAGAAATGATCGCCCAGCAGAGCACCAGGCGGTGGCAGAGCGTTCAGATGTGATGTATGAAGAGTCCTGTCTGGCGCAGCTTTGGCCACAAACATTCGAATGGATTCCTTGATGATCGCACCGCGACTCCCCATTTTCCAATAATCTACACTATACTCTGCGCATTCACAAAGATGTCCCGGTTCAGGTGAGTCTCTTTAATATAACATAAATATTGGCATGAAAAATAGCACCTCTTCTAACTGGCTTAATATAAAACACACTTTATAGTGGGAGACATTCTGATATCAGGGAGGTGGTGGAACCATTAATTCAGGTTTGGGTCTCCTTTTAATGTTCTTGTAGAGTTATTACCCGTGAGCGCATCGCTGTAAACCAAATCTGTACCTTTTCCGCAGTCCTGGTGAGCAGGTGGGCAATCACAGCTGGGGGTCCAGGGGTCACTGATGCAAGGAAAGTCGCAGGGTACAGGTGATGAGCAAGCTGTACCCTTCCTCGCACAGCCTGGGGAGCTATTAACGGCCTCCAGTGGGGCTGCTAGATCATACACCTGTGTTGAAGGAAACACACACTGCATTAAGATATCATTCTGCAGGTCAGCACAAAGTAGCTCAGATAACTCGGTGGAAAGCTTTGATAAGGACCTACCTGTTACGTTCTTACGCTTCAGTTACCCTTAGAATGTCTATTGACCCGGCTCCTCACACAGTTTGGCTGCATATTTGCGAGTTGTATGTTAGTGAATATTGGTAATTAATACACATTACTAATCAAAGAACTTTCTAATGTATTCGTGTCTTATAGGAATCATTACCAACCTCTGTCCTACATGATACCAGCCGGGACTATCCTGCTAACCCACCTGGTCATACCGCATCCCTCTGCTCAGAGACCCCCAAAGTACCGAAGCTGATCCAGTTTACCGGATCCATCCGCAGCGCCCACGTCCACTACAGAGCAGCCGTCTTCAGTAAGAGGTAAGCGATACTCTGCGTGATAGAAAGTCATTACCTGCTTATTAAGAACGACGTGGCGGAGACAGCCTTTAAAGGGATTGTGCAGAAGTAGATTGTGGGAACGAGGAGATGACAGCTTAACGCCTCCGAGCTGCAGAACGGCATCCGGCTCCCAAAACCTGCAGAGAATGGCATGCATATCAGATACGGGTCACAGTAACACGTGGTGTGGGGCTTTACTACTGCAGATATTAAACATGCATAAAAACTGTCATGACTCTTCAACACTTCCTTTCTCTTCATCCACGCAGATTACAAACCCAGTAGAGCAGCCGCTAGGCATTAATCCCGGTTTATCGTCTGTGACTTCAGTAAAGACAGCCCTGATCTCCAGCCCAAGCAGTCCGTGTGCTCCATACCTTCTGCCCTGCATGATGACTCAGTGGACTTCACAACTCATTCGATCCTCTGTAAGTAGCTTTCCTCCGATCCCCTCTGTCTCATTTATCAAAGCCGTGTGGCAGCGATCCAGAGTCAGGCTGACTCCCTACACCAAAGTAAATGAAGTCAGTAATCTTCCCTGACTGCCCGACGTTGACATTTCCTTTAAGTAAAGGTGACTGCGTGCGACTCGAATCGTTGTGTATTTGGCGTGACTTGTCTTGGTTATATGTTCCATGTAGAGTTAGCTGAGGGTCAGTTAGTTGAGTATAATGCAGCTCTGTGTCTGCTCTTAAAGATTCGTCTTCATTCTACTTCTGTGAGTAAAGGAGAATATTTAAGCTTTCCTGTGGCTGCATTAATTACAGGTCTGGCTCACAATGTGACAATTAACTTACTTTATCTTTTATGCGCAGGTCTATCCGATGCCGTTCTGTCTGTAACGTTCACCTGCTCTGGAAAGCTGAGCCTCATCGTGGTCAGGTCTTGTCTGAAGATGAGAAGGAGCCGGCCGCTTTAATCTCTTTGGGAATGGAAATGAAACCACATTAACAGCAGTGCGGCTGGACCCGGCGCAGACTTAGCATGTAATTAAATTGTGATTATTGTCAATGTAGATTTACTGTTACTCGTGACTTCATCATTGTATTTGTAACTCGTTGCACTGTACTTGTGATTCTTTGCATTGATTTTTAACTCATTGTATTTGTTACTCCTTGCCTTGTGATTTGTCATTCATTGCACTGTACTTGTTACTTTTGGCCTTGTTACTTTTGATTTACTTGTTACTCTCTGCATTGTACTTGTGATTTGACTCTCTGTATTGTACTGTGTAGACATTCAATAAAAGAGGTTTAGTTCTCGATTTCTTCTCAGTTTGAATCAATTAAAGCACAAAAAGAAACATACAACATTATATTTCTCCTAAAGAAACTTAAAAAGATGCACAGGGGGTATATAATTACCTAATAACCATAATTATAAGTATAATATATAAGGGAGAAAAGGTGCTCTGCCTCTGCTCTCTAGTTGATGCTGCTGCTCCTCCTCGCTACATCCTTTCCTGATACTCACCAACTGCGATGAAATTCTTACTGTCTCTTGACACTCTGCTGTGTAGTAATAATCCATCTGTGCTGTCGCTTACGAACTCCAGCGATAGATGGCTGTCCGAGCAGTGGCCGATACGATGAATCCATGCATAGCCGTTACCGTGAAATGTTCTGAGTCTGCTGGTAGCGTGGCCCAAGGAACGAAGTGAAACAGTGACACCTAGAAAGACAAATGGAAATATTTTAGCTTCAATGGTAGGCTGTCTGAAGTTGGTGATGTAAGGGATAAGTCACACGGGAACATGGTCCAGACAATCTGCCTACCTGTAACCGGTGAGAGTCGACGTGCAAGTCCCACCATTCAGGCAAGGGTTTTGGGGCAGAGAATAACAGTTCTGGTAAAATTGTTTCTGTACCGGACATCTGCAGAACACGTTTCCAACTTGGGGAATTGAAACTATAGATGCGCTACCTCCATCCACGAGAGGCAGGGATCTGCTGACTGCGCTATGGATTGTGCACCCGCCATCCTGGAAACAACCCATCCGTGAACAGAAATCAATGAATACTTGGGAATTCCTTTCCTTCAGCACTGATCGGATCTGTCATTAAGAATACAAAAAAACTCAGTTAAGACGGCACCAAAAACTTATCTAGACATCATCACAGTTCTGTTGCCATTAGGCACCACGGACCAGCTCCCTCCCACAACAAATGTAGATAAAGATGATTAAAACGCATCACTCTTAGATCTTTACTTTTGTTATAAAGTAATAAACCCCCGGCTGTACCCTCAGAGATTCAAAACCAAGGGAATTATTTCCACAAAACTCTGAAAGACAAACAGGATACATCTAGATATCATGAGACTGATAAATATTCTGCGTTTTGTAATATCATTAATTTTAAGAGACAGCCGACGTTATTCTTACTCAGTAATAACGCCATAAACACTCTGTCCATACCTTCTCTCTCTGGGGTGTCAATAAGCTCCGTAAGATCTCGGGTTTGTGGCAGGAGGCGGCTCCGCATACTGAAAATGTCACGTCGGTCGCGTTATCCTCTGCGTTCACCACACTGAAGATGTGGATATGGCTGGGATGGGCAGCTGCCATGTCTGCCAGGACGGCCTGGAGCTGGTCACGTCTGCTGACTCCAAACTCATCCTTCTCTATGAATTCCTCTGCTGTAATGCCTAAAATGCGGGTTAAAAAGTTGTGGCTGAGAAGCCGAGATAGTAACGTATTTACCCAGATAGGAGCGGGGAAGGGAATTGGGGTCACGCACTGAGTAGGACAGGGGTCACTTAATGCCAAGAACGTTCCTGTCCCAAGGGACGCCATTTCCTTCTATCCCTATGCAGGGATACTACATCATTTTAATGTCTTTATGGTACAATGTACAGGAGTCCAGGGAAATGGTTATATATATGTAGCTCTGGTGACCTGTACATCACTTCTTTATCTAGTGCAAACTCTATGATGGTCAAACCAGGCAGTCTTCCCATCAAATGTCCCAGCGGAGTCCTACAAGAATCTACCTGAGACCCCTCCGCACGACTTATTACTTACTTGTGAGTCTCAGAGACACCGAGCTGCGGAAGGCGTCACTTCCAATCTCTTGTACATAAATTTTGATAGTAGAGAAGGTATCTGGCCACACACCGTCAGAAACCGTAATATTGAGGTCGTAGGCTCCCTGCGGAGGTCTCTCGGTCATTAGGATTGTCCCGTTTTTTTGGTTTAACCAAAAATACCTACAGAAAACAAACTGTTAATGCAATGTTATCTTCCTCAGACACGGCTTCTAACTCCCACAAACACCAGACACGTCTTCTCTCTCCCTCATACACCAGACACGTCTTCTCTCTCCCTCATACACCAGACACGTCTTCTCTCTCCCACATACACCAGACACGTCTTCTCTCTCCCTCATAAACCAGACATGTCTTCTCTCTCCCTCATACACCAGACACGTCTTCTCTCTCCCTCATACACCAGACACGTCTTCTCTCTCCCTCATAAACCAGACACGTCTTCTCTCTCCCACATACACCAGACACGTCTTCCTCTCCCTCATACACCAGACACGTCTTCTCTCTCCCTCATAAACCAGACATGTCTTCTCTCTCCCTCATACACCAGACACGTCTTCTCGCTCCCTCATAAACCAGACACCAGTTCTCTCTTCCTCATACACCACACACGTCTCCTAACTCCCTCATACACCAGACATGTCTCCTCACTCACTCATACACGTCTTCTTTCTCCCTCATCCACAAGACACGTCATCTCGCTCCCACATACACCAGACACTTCTACTCTCTCCCTCATACACCAGACACGTCTTCTCTCTCCCCCTCATACACCAGACATGTCTTCTTGCTCTCTCATACACCAGAGATGTCTCCTTGTAAACTTATACAACAGACAAGTCATCCAGCTCCCACATACCCTAAACACGTCTCATCACTCCTTCACACACCACACACATCATCTCGCTTCACCATACACCAGACACTTCAGCTCTCTCCCTCATATATCAGACATGTATTCTCCCTCTCTTATACACCAGACACGTCTTCTCACTCCCTCATACACCAGACACGTCTTCTCTCTCCCTCATACACCCAGGGCTGGCCTTAGGGATGTGCGACCTGTGCGGCTGCACAGGGCGCCGTAGCAACAGGGGAGCCTGCCCGGGACTTAAATTAAAGCATCGTTTTTCTGTTTTTTTGGTTTTTTTTTAACTTTATTTAACATCCTCCATGTTAAATAAAGTATTTTTTAACTTTATTTAACAAGGAGGATGTTAAATAAAGTTAAAACAAACAAAAAAACGATGTTTCAATTTAAGTCCCGGACAGGGGCGTTGAGCGGTTGCTCGTGATGTTTTCAGCGACTGCTCGGCGCCCCTCACTCTTATTATTCCGGCGCTCAGCTGTGAAGCGCGCACCGCGGCAGATCGGGAAGACTGACGCCTCTCGCTTCTACCGCAGGACTCCGGCAACGAGGTAAGTAAGGATAGGGAGAAGGGGAAGAGGAGGGGGCAGTGAGAAGGGGAAGGGGGGGGCAGTGAGAAGGGGATGGGGGTGGTGCCAGATGAGTAGTCCGCACAGGGTGCCAGAATACTTAAGGCTGGCTCTACATACACCAGACACTTCAGCTCTCTCCCTCATATATCAGACATGTATTCTCCCTCTCTTATACAACAGACATGTCTGCTCACTCCCTCATACACCAGACATGTCGTCTCTCTCCCTCATACACAAGACATGTATTGTACTGTGTAGACATTCAATAAAAGTGGTTTAGTTCTCAATTTCTTCTCAGTTTGAATCAATTAAAGCACAGAAAGAAACATACAAGATTATCTTCCTTCTAAAGAAGCTCAAAAGGAAACATAGGGGGTATATAATAACTATTTAATAACCATATATAATAAGTATAAAATATAATGGAGAGAAGGTGCTCTGCCTCTGCTTTCTAGTTGATGTTGCTGCTGCTGCTCCTCCTCGCTACATCCTTTCCTGATACTCACCAACGGCGATGAAGTTCTTACTGTCTCTTGACGCTCCGCGGTGTAGTAATAATCTGTCTGTGCTGTCGCTTACGAACTCCAGCGATAGATGGCTGTCCGGGCAGTGGCCGATAGGATGAATCCATGCATAGCCGTTACCGTGAAATGTTCTCTGAGTCTGCTGGCAGCGTGGCCCAAGGAACGAAGTCAAACAGTGACACCTAGAAAGACAAATTGAAATATTTTAGTTTCAAAGGTAGACTGAAGTTGGTGATGTAAGGGATAAGTCACACAGGAACATGGTCCAGACAATCTGCCTACCTGTAACCGGTGAGAATCGACGTGCAAGTCCCACCATTCACGCAAGGGTTTGGGGGCAGAGAATAACAGTTCTGGTAAAATCGTTTCTGTACCGGACATCTGCAGGACACGTTTCCGACTTGAGACTAAAGATTCGCTACCTCCATCCACGAGAGGTGGGGATCTGCTGACTGCACTATGGATTGTGCACCCGCCATCCTGCAAACAGCCCATCCGTGAACAGAAATCAATGGATACTTGGGAATTCCTTTCCTTCAGCACTGATCGGATCTGTCATTGAGAAGAATACAAAAAAACTCAGTTAAGACAGCACCAAAAACTTATCTAGACACCATCTTCTTACGCCCTCATACACCAGACACGTTGTCTCGCTCCCTCATACACCAGAGACAACGTCTTCCTCCCTAGTACATCTGACATGTCTTCTCTCTCCCTCATACACCAGACACGTCTTCTCTCTCCCTCATACACCAGACTCGTCTTCTCTCTCCCTCATACACCAGACTCGTCTTCTCTCTCCCTCATACACCAGACATGTCTTCTCTCTCCCTCATAACCCAGACACGTCTTCTCTCTCCTTCATCCACAAGACACGTCATCTCGCTCCCTCATACACCAGACATGTCTTCTTGCTCCCTCATACACAAGACACATCTTCTCTCTTCCTCATACATCAGACATCTCTTCTCGCTCCCTCATACACCACACATCTCATCACTCCCTCATAATCATACACTTCTACTCGCTCCCATTACACACCAGACATGTCTTCTATCTCCCTCATACACCAGACACGTCTTCTTGCTCCCTCATACACCTGACACATATGGTTGTTCATGTACATAACAGACAAGTCATCAAGCTCCAACATACACCAGACATGTCTCCACACTCCCTCATATACCAGACACTTCCGTCCGCAACCTCATACACCAGACATGTCTTCTTGCTCCCTCATATATCAAACATTTATTCGCCCTCTCTTATACAACAGACACATCTGCTCACTCCCTCATACACCTGACATGTATTCTCCCTCTCGCATACACCAGACACATCTCCTCACTCCCTCATACACCAGACACGTCGTCTCTCTCTCTCTCATACACCTGACATGTATTCTCCCTCTCACATACACCAGACACGTCTTCTCTCTCCCTCATACACCAGACACGTCTACTCTCTCTCTCTCATACAACAGACACGTCTTCTCTCTCTCTCATACAACAGACATGTCACCTCGATCCCTCATACACCAGACATGTCTTCTTCCACTCTAATACAACAGACATTGGGTTGGCACGCAGGTATAGTGGGTACACGGGCAGGCGCGCAATGGCAGCAGGTCTGTGGGCAGGGGCAGCGGGTCCGCGTGCAGGGGCAGCGGGTAGGCGTGCAGGGGCAGCGGGTCCGCGGGTAGGCGTACAGAGGCAGCGGGTCCGCGGGTAGGCGTGCAGAGGCAGCGGGTCCGCAGGTAGGCGTGCAGGGGCAGCGGGTCGGCGGGTAGGCGTGCAGGGGCAGCGGGTCGGCAGGTAGGCGTGCAGGGGCAGCGGGTCAGCGGGTAGGCGGGTAGGCGTGCAGGGGCAGCGGGTCCGCGGGTAGGTGTGCAGGGGCAGCGGGTCCGCCGGTTGGACCCGCAGGGGCAGCAGGTCCATGGGCAGCGGGTCGGCACCCAATGGCAGCGGGGCAGCAGGTAGGCGCGCAGGGGCAGCGGATCGGCGCGCATTTATGTGCACCGCACACACGGCCCCGGGTATGCGCACGTATGTGAACCAAAAGCACAGCACCGGGTACGCGCACAGGTCCACTGCACGCTCCATGTGTAAACTTCATGGCACCGGGGATATGCATGTTAAGTGGCACCGGGTGCAAGCACAGGTCCATGGCACCGGTACCACACAAGGTATACGCACGTTCCATCGCTCAGACACGGCACCGAGATGTCCCTGGCACTGCGCATACGCACGTAGGTGCACTGAAACATGGCACGTTCCATGGCACCGGGCACACATAGGATATACACCTGTTCCGAGGCATGTATGTGCCCTGGATACACGGCACCGGGTATGCTAACACATGTGTGCACAGGATACACGGCACCGGGTACGCGCATGGGCCCACCAAGTATACACAGGGTATACGTGTGTTTCATGTCACCGGATGCACGCACGTTCCACGGCAGTAGGATTCCCACGGGGAATACACGCCACCGGGTACGCATCCCTTCTCTTTACGGCGGGGGCGAGAGGGCACCAAGGCCAGCGTGTCTATAAGACTGCGCATGGGCATGTGATCCTCTGCTTATAATAGCCATCAAAAGGACTTAATGCCTTGGGTTACAAGACAAATACAAGTAGGTAAACCTCCCACCCGCTCCCTAAAATGTCTTGGACCAGGACCCTCATGGGCCGGCCCTTTCCATCACTTTACCTGTGACCCCTTGTACACTCCCAGTTTTTCCTCCCCGGTCCCTTTCCCTCTTATTACTCAATCAATTTATCAACATTCCAAAGCGGATTTCTTGCATCCAGTACCGGCGCATAATTATACAAATCTGCAGATACAAAGTTATAATATAAAGACACAGATCTGCAGATACAAAGTTATAATATAAAGACACAGATCTGCAGATATAAAGTTATAATATAAAGACGCAGATATAAAGTTATAATATAAAGACGCAGATCTGCAGATATAAAGTTATAATATAAAGACACAGATCTGCAGATATAAAGTTATAATATAAAGACACAGATCTGCAGATATAAAGTTATAATATAAAGACACAGATCTGCAGATATAAAGTTATAATATAAAGACACAGATCTGCAGGTATAAAGTTATAATATAAAGACACAGATCTGCAGATATAAAGTTATAATATAAAGACACAGATCTGCAGATATAAAGTTATAATATAAAGACGCAGATCTGCAGGTATAAAGTTATAATATAAAGACGCAGATCTGCAGATATAAAGTTATAATATAAAGACGCAGATCTGCAGATATAAAGTTATAATATAAAGAGCCAAATCCAGTGAAAGTAACGCGTGGCCGAGCCAACTACCCACAGCCATTAATATCACATTTGTTGCACGAAGTCAGAATTATCTGGGCCATTAAACCCGGAACGTCCAGAACACGGCAGAGAACCGAGGGGCATCTAGGGGCGTGCGGGAGGCTTTAAATAACACATAGCAAACAAAAATGGCAGACGGCGTTATTACTATTATTATTATTACTTATATACACAATATATACAACGTATCAGCACCAAGAACTTGGAACCATCAGCTTTACACACATGAGAGGGTAACCGGCACGCCGCGGCCCAGCGAGAGAATCAAACCCCAGAACATGGACATAAACTCTGCACAAAGAGTAAACAGCGCTACAATATTAACCCTCTGTGTGCCACAGCGGCACGCGGCCCATCGCAAGGCAAACACAATCGTATCGTTAAAGACATATAAGCAAGCGGCAAACATCTCAGATGCTACATCACAACAGCATAAAACACAGGGTTTAACCCTTTCGGCCCAGTTTGTATTTTAAAAAAAACAAAACAATTTATTGATAAATAAAACCACATGCTTGTCTTATAAACAAACCACTCACCGGCCCTCCGTGTCCTTACTGTAACAGTTCAGCCGGAGTCCAAACAATCCCTCAAGGGGGTAGATTTCGGTGTAATAATCCAGACCCCAGAGCTCCGCCGATCTGCAACCAATATTATATTCCAGGGCCTTGGCCTGCTGCTTGATTGAGCAGATAATTCCCCAATTCACCCCAAACAGGCTTTTCTGAGGGGCAGAAAGTTGACAGCAGCCCCCCACGCAAACTTGTGGGGTCTTTTGGGTTTCCATTTCTTAATAGAAAGAGTGGATTAAGCGGCAAAATCAAAGCAGCTCTTTGGAAATCACTGAACAGCCCAGCAGTCCTGACCCAGGTGGATCAATCAGGGCCTCCCTCTACCTGCAAGATCCACCTCCATTCCTACCAGGAGATCCTGACAGCCTGCGGGGGGCAGACCTCGCAGTAACAATACGTGAATAAACCGTGATATTCATCGGAAGACAGCTACAGGAGCTGTAACAGGGCACCTACAGCATGGAGAGGGGCAATAATAATATATAATATCATATAATAACGGTTTAATATCAGGGAAGCACATGTTTCATCCACAGCTACAGCGGAATCTTTGTGTTTAATATAATTGTATATAGAATAATATATAATATGATATAATAACACTTTAATATGAGGGAAGCAAATGCCTCATCCACGGCTAGAGCGGAATCTTTGTGTTTAATATAATTGGATATATAATAATATATAATATCATATTATTACTGTTTAATATGCGGGAAGCACATACTTCATCCGCAGCTACGGTGGAATCTTTGTGTTTAATATAATTAGATATATAATAATATAATATATCATATAATAAAGGTTTAATACGAGGGAAGCACATGCCTCATCCACGGCTAGAGCAGAATCTTTGTGTTTAATATAATTGGATATATAATAATATAATATATAATATCATATAATAACGGTTTAATATGAGGGAAGCACATGCCTCATCCACAGCTACAGCGGAATCTTTGTGTTTAATATAATTGGATATATAATAATATATAATATCATATTATTATTGTTTAATATGAGGGAAGCACATGCCTCATCCACAGCGGAATCTTTGTGTTTAGCTTTTTATGCAAATTGTCCCATTTATGACAATCTCCAAGCCGCTAATGATACCTCCAGACTGAGAGGGTGGATGATTGCTCCGCTATACAAATGCGCAGATTGCAGAGTGTATCGTTCTGTATATACAATACAATTTGTAACAATGCATCCCAGGAACATGAATACAGAAGTAGGGGAAGGTGATTGGAGATTATACAATGGGCCATTTTAGGAATATCAGTTTTAAAGTGTTTTATATGCAGGGAAACGACGGTCCCTCTTTTTCGAATGTATCTGTTTGTCTTGGTCTGTCAATTCTAAATTTGTCACAGCCTTTGAATGTATGGACTGTATGAGGCGCTGCAGAAATAATAACAATAATATTAATAAATAATAATAATAATGAAGCAGTTCTATGTCCCAAAGCAGGCAGTGTTAGGTCGCCCTCTGCTAGAGAAGAAGCGCAACTACATATAAATCAAGGTTCTTGCTCAGGATATTTCTTCCACCAGGGCTAATAATATTTTTTTTTCTTGCTTGTTGGCAGCTATGATTTTTATTTGTTCTATATTGATGCAACCATGCATGGAATTTACTATCCTTTACATTAGCATTGTACATATGGAGTTGCCCCTATGGCATTGTGTGTGTAATAATAATAATAATAAAAATAATGCAGTTCTATGTTTCAAAGCAGGTAGTGGTAATATGGATTTGCCCCTACGGCATGGTTTGTGCTATATACATAATAAAAAAAATACTAAATAATAATATTATTATTCAGAAGCAGGTAGTGTTCTCAATAGGACAGGGTACATTGGCAGTTGAAGTGATAATAATAATAAATAATAATAATAATTAAGCAGTTCTATGGTCGCCCTCTGCTAGAGAAGAAGCACAACTACATAGAAATCAAGGTTCTTGCCCAGGATATTTCTGTTCTTTCACCAGGGCTAAGAATATTTTTTTTCTTGCATGTTGACATCTATGATTTTTATTTGTTCTATATTGATGCAAACATGAATGAAATTCACTATCGTTTCCATTAGTATTGTACACATGGAGTTGCCCCTATGGCATTGTTTGTAAAATAATAACAATAATAACAATAATAATAATAATATTGTTCAGAAGCAGGTAGTGTTCTCAATAGGACAGGGTACATTGGCAGTTGAAGTGTTAGGTCGCCCTCTGCTGGAGAAGAAGCATAACTACATATAAGTCAAGGTTCTGTTTTAATACTTTTTGGGCTAGGAATATTTTTCTTCTTGCTTGTTGGGGTGATAAAGAGCGGGGTGCCGTTCGAAACACGTCCAGATTTCGGGTCTCCTGTGCACGTAGGTGCACTCAGGTGTGAACTATGGTTTTAATATTGAAGTAAAATAAAAGCTGGAAGTTTTTTCATTCAAGTGCTGGATCGACCCCTTCTTTTTCTTTTTGCTTGTTGCCAGCTATGATATTTATTTGCAGACACCGCAGTCACCTTGTAACACTCTGTTGTATACCGACGCAAACATGGCTGGAACTCCTTATTGTTTCCATTAGTATTCTTCATATGGATTTGCCCACAAGGCTGAGTTTAGAATTGCTTCCGCAAATTCAGGACAGATGGCCACATAAGCAGCCTACACGTCAGCGGTACATGTTATCCAGACAGATCTCTTCTGTATCAGCGGCTTTATCAGTAAGGGGAACGTATTTACCACTCATTATGGATACGTATTAAGCGTGTAGTATGATGTGTGTAAATGAATTAGACACGTTACATGGGTCACCTGTCACCGCCAAACACCTGCTCCTCGCCCCGGCGCAGAGAGAGAATAAAAGGTAGGTTATTGCTTGAACGGGTTATTATCAGCCATCGTTTATTTTTTATTAAGCTGTCGGGAAAATACAGGCTTGCAGAGAATGCCTATGAGTAACTATTGATATATTATTAGTAGTAGTAGTAGTAACGGCTGCGGACACTTTTTGGGTGATTTTCATATGTGTTTATAGCTAATTGGGTTTAGGAGAAGGCTACAATATTTTATTATAGACACCCCGAGGACTGAAACAAGGTGATCTGGAAAGAGCGACAGAGAAAATTGGGTGGAAATAGGGACTATCTCTCCGTATGAAGGACACTTTGGAGAAGTAGGCAAATAATACCTGCCAAGTGCCCCTGCTCGCTTTGGCCAGTCCCCAAACCCCTGATGCCCCTCTTTTCCTAGGAGCTCGGAGTGCTTGCTGGGTATGGGAGTATCGCAGGGTTCTTCAGCCCTAAATGATACAATCCTTATATAAACAAGATAAAATGTTTATAAATAAAACTGTGTAAATATATTATTTTAGTCATAATAGTCACACCGTTAACCCCTCTTTGGCCCAGGGAAATAAAGGCATACCCTGCCATCTTCACGCTAGGTGCAGCTTTCTGTCGTTTCTATGGCAACGGGATGCAGAACACATTCTGCGATCGATTGCACGGCCTGCGTCTCATTGATTAGCGGGTCTGCGGGTTGCAGGGCGTGGTAACGTAATACGTGCCGAGAACGGGGAGGCTTAACGGAGCCAGCCAGGTGTCAGCAGCAGCAACGATGGCGGATCCCGAGCTGGAAACGATAAGAAAGCAGCGGCTGTCCGAGCTGCAGGGCAAGCGAGGGGTGAGCGCCTACTTGGAGGACTGGGCCTGGCACGGGGTACCTCACGGTGGCTGCCCCTAGGCCTCTCACGGGGTACTGGGGGGCTTCGTGTGACTGGCACTGCCCAAAGGCCACTCACAGGGTACCGAGAGCCTGCAGTGAGATTGGCATTGCCCCTAGGCCTCTCACAGGGTACCGGGGAGCTGCAGGGTGACTGGCACTTACCCCAGTCTTCTCACAGGGTACCGGGGGGCTGCAGGATGACTGGAACTTCTCACAGGGTATTGGGGGCTGCAGGGTGACTGACACTGCCTACAGGCTTCTCTCAGGGTACTGGGGGGGGGGTCTGCAGGGTGACTGGCACTGCCCCCCCCCCACTGGCACAGGGTACTCGGAGCCTGCAGGATAATTGCCACGTCTGCCATTTTCAGCCTGCATATATTTGTATATTTTCTTATAAAATATTTAGAAAAAAGTCTGTAATATTTATAATAGTTTGTCTCTCTCAGGATGCTGGGAGCGACCAATCACAGCAGGAAGCCAAGCAGAGGTACGTGAGAGCGCCGGCCGTTCCGCGATTATTTGGGGTTCCCCCTAAAAAGCCCTATTTTTGGCGTCTGTATTAACAATATAAAACAATCTGCGCAGTACCCGCCGTGTGAACGCTCTGCATCGCTGCTCCTCACACCATCTTTCTTAATTGCAGGGAAGACGATATGAGAAATAATGTTTTAGCCCAAGTCCTCAGCCAGGCAGCCCGTGCGCGCCGTGAGTATAAACCCAGCTTTTAATTTGGGTTCGAAACCCAACAATAGGACACTTCCCGCTGTCTAGAGATAAATACCGCTTTATATTCCTTTTAAACAGTGAATAACCTGGCCCTTGTAAAGCCTGAAAAAGCCAAAGCCGTCGAAAATTACCTTATCCAAATGGCTCGATTTGGGCAGCTTGGTGGGAAGGTAGGTGTCCCTATATTTACTAAATCTGCCGTTCCATTATACGCACGGATTTCTAATGTAGATATTGTTTTATTCAGCTTTCAGAGGAGGGACTGATTGAAATCCTGGAGAAAGTGAGTCAGCAGACAGAGAAAAAGACAACGGTCAAGGTGAGTTAATAATATATAATAATAAATAATATAATTAAACGCCAGCGAAAGAATAGTCGTGGTGTTCCAGCCTTGGTGTTCCAGCCTTGGTGTAACTTGTACCCCCCCCCAGTTCAACAGGAGGAAAGTAATGGATTCCGACGAGGAAGACGACTGAGAGGCCAGGCGCGGAGAGGGAGAACAGGGCTGCAGCGGCTCTCGACTCGCCCGTTCTGTTTAAGGAAGAAGGCACTGAAACAAAGACTTCTACTTTCTAAAGTTTAATGCTACAAATTTTTGAGACGCCTGCCTTTTTTTCTTCTTTCTTTCATTTGCAGATTTAAGTGACCTGTTTTACATTAAGGATCTAATTCACCCCCCCGACATATCTTCTCCATCCCTTATTCAATGTTAAATTATTTATAAAAAGAAAAAACTTGATACAAAGTATTTCAAGAAGGGCTTACAATTCCCTGAAATTTGAGTCGTATTTTGTAGACTTGTAACTATGACAGATATGTTAATTTAGAGGCATATTTGCCACGATTAATAAACAATGACCCTTTGTGCTGTGTGACATCAGAAAGGAGCCTTAGTGACTACCTTTACTTTACATAACAGTCAGACGTGGTAGTACGGGGTGTTTTTGAGCCACGTTGGATTTTTTTTTGTTTGTACCAAAAAGTAAACGTCTGCTCTTCATCGTTCTGCTTCAGAGCCTATAGCATTATTTATCGCTGATGCCATTAAGATGGATCCCTGCTTCGTGTGATTCTTCCTGAGCCTGAAAAGGGACCGTCACACCCTAACAAGAGCTAAATTAATAAAGAATTAAATGTATCAAGGACTTGAATAACATTTACCGTCTCGATTTAGCATAGCGCTTTGAATGGCAGCTCATCGGAAAGCATTGGGTGTGATGGTGCTTTGCGATAGAGAAAAACTGGATTAGAAAGAATACAATGCGCATGTGCTATTGAAGTGCATATAGTAGAGAGGTATATATCGCTTTAATCTGGTTTGCTAATCACGCGCTGAAAATGTACATATTTACGGAATAGGATTAGCTAACGTGCGGCCCGCAACCTCCATTCAAGGCTAACAAGTCAGAATTGCACCCCTACATTTAGAGAGGGAATCAGCTTGTCCAATAAGATTAATAAGGTCTAGCATTTTAGTTTATTTAAGTATTTGGCACAGTGAAAGGCACATCAGAACACAAACTAGAGAAATCATAAATTACTTAGAAAAATAGCTGTTTCTGGACGTGGGCGTATAAACATGAGCAATGATTGAGTCTTCCCTGGTATTGCAATGGTTAAAACGGCAAAAAGAAAGCAGCTACGTATCTCTGTGAATGACATATACTGGATACCCACCCCGAAGGCTGATCGGAGAAACCGAGGCTTGCGTTTTCACAGGCAAACCTTTGGCTGCTGTACATTGTATTAGGTTTGGCTGAGTGTAGTCGGAGTTGTAATCTACCACAGCCAGGGTCGCCAGGGTTTACCTCTGTCTGAACTTTCTGCTTTGATCATTGGGTAAATGCCAGTAAAAGCGCCGGACCCTGCGCTCATCAGAGTGAGTTTAAATCCAAGTGCCGCACCGCAAAATCCCCCCGGTGGGAGCAGTCACTGTGCTTTTCATTAAATGTGCAAAAATCTGGACAATTCCCTGGAATTTACAACCACATTTTGTGGTTTTTTTTTATAATTTTTCGAATCAATATACAGCCGCTGAAACGCGTGAACCTATTCATTGCACCTCGCCTCACGAAACTGCCGGAGCGCATGATCCTAGCCCTATAGAGCGCATGGCCAAGCGAGCCCGAGATCAAAGATCAATTGTATCGAAGCCATCATTGCCCGAGGCCTCGCCCACGGAGTTGTTGGACGAACCAATCAGAGACCACGAAGACTCCATGGCCAGCGTGCAAGCCACACAACAGCACTCCGCGCTTCCTGAACACTCCAGGTCTGCCATCTTTGCAAGTTCTTGTAAGTTCTCAGTAATGTCAGTGATCACCAGAGAAGGATCCTTCTGGTGGTCCATCTCCGAAAGCTCCCGGTGGCTAACGCAAGCTTCGTGCTCTAAGTCCTGATCGAAGGTTTCGGATAGCGGAGAACTTACGTCTGTCCCGTTGAACGTGTCTGTAGTGTCGCTGAAGCTGTCCTGGTTGTCTATTAAGCAGGGAACATTCAGACTGTGCCTTCTGACCGTGAACCTCGTCTCATCGGCGGGCAGCGCCTTCTTTGTCTCAACGTCTCTCGTAGGGTTCTGCTCCCGGCCACCCTGTTTCACGGCGCCTTCTTCAAACCGGCTTATGGAGAGCTACGGAGCAAGTAAAGAAGCAGAAAATCCCTATTAACGCAAAGCATGATGGGACTTTAAACCGGGGGGTGTGGAGTAACTGGCGGTCCCGTCTCCATCCCTTCCGACATGTCCTTACATGCTAGTAAAGTCTACTTTTATACACGGGAAACCAGTATACATATGTTATGACAACGCTACAGCTAAAGATATGCCTTTTTTTTCATTTCTCATACCTGATTTATTAGCCCTTCATCAAAATTGGGCATGCTCTTGTCTCTCCGTATCGGATTCTTCATAGTTGAAGATCTGGAAGTAAATAAACCGAGCTATAATCCAAAGCGGAATTTCGGGAATTTGTCCGAAACCTCAGTGATTAAGAGACGGAGGATTAAGAGAAGGCTTCTCAGTAATAAATTCCACAGACCTTTAAGAGGAAGGCACGCGGACAGACAGAGGACTGCTGTCGATGAACACTAATGCTTTGTATCCCCCTATACGGCTTTCACCGACGGTAGAGCTAAAGTACCGCGGTACCCAGGCACTTACTTTGCGTTGGAAAGCTCTACTCGCCGTGGCGTCGGGCTCCCTCCAGTACTTGCTGGATTGGAGTGGGTGGCTTTGGGAAGACACAAAGATTTGAAGTTGTATAAAACCTCTGATCGCATTCTAAGGCATAATGTGCGTGTAAGAATCCCGGTTTATCCTTACATTTCTTTCGGACGTGAGGGATGTGCTCCTCGCTGCTAGCCGTTCCGTTTCCGCCGATCGTGTTGTTGGACGCAGACAGCAGGAGTTGTTGGATTTTGGAGTTCTTAAAGAAGAAAATTCAGTTGAAAAGGGGTAACTTTTTTTTATTTATATGCAACGATTCTAGACCTGCAGCCATTATAGTTAAACCAGGATCGCTTTTTACAATAATTTGCGTGTTTTTGGATTAAGCGACGTAAAAGAAACTCACAAACTTCCATTAGGAAGCTGTGGATCGTTATTACTAAAAGCACGGCCGATGAGACGTTTTTCTGCATTTCTAGCAATAGGTAGCAAGCCGATTGGCTGTGTGTCTGGTACCCCGGTACAGCGCCGTACTTACCTCCCCCGCGCAGTCCAGCGGGGAGTACTGCCGCTTGTTCCTAATCTCCACCGCCGCGCCGTATAACAGCAGCAGCTGCACCAGCGCCTCGCTGTTCCTCCTCACCGCCTCGTGCAGGGCTGTGTTCCCCTTAACGTTGCAGAGATTCACAGAGACCCCATTCTAGGGCATAAAACAGGCATTAGCCACAATTTATCATGCATCACATCCCACGTGTGCATTACACATATGTAACACGGAGCTCCTGCTGTCTTTTTGCTACATTGCGGAAAAAACGTAAGCGTACCTCTAGCAGGAAAGCCGCTATGTCTATATGGTCTCCTATACAGGCGTATATCAGCGGCGTATTCCCACTCATATCCTTCTTATTCTTTCCTGTACTGTATTCAAGTAAAATCTTCACCACCTGCAAGGATAGACAAAAAATACATTTCCACGTGTGTTTTATACCAGCGCACGCCATAAACATCTTTACGAAGGAAGTCGGGCATTGGCAGACTGATCACAGCCCGTAGCTTGATCAATATAATCACTTTGTATTCAAATCTCCATAGCTAGAGTGTCTGATCCAGACACATAGACCCCAGTGACGTTTAGTCTCATTAACCAACTAGTTGCACCGAGTATAGCCATTCGGACCCAGCAGTTATCGGGCGTCTGCCGTTAGCGTCACGCGTACCTCCGGGTGCCCTTTGAAGCAGGCCAGGTGCAGAGGAAGCGCTCGATTCCCATTCTTGGCGTCGACGTTGGCTCCGTGCTTCAACAGGAGAGACACTAAAAGCGAGTGGCCCTGCATGGCAGCGACGTGGAGCGGTGTAAAGCCGTCTCGACTCGCCACGTTGACACCAAGCCCACTCGGCGGAACATTATTGAGCTTCTGCGCAGACACAAAGGAAAGATACAATCCTGTGAACGGGTCCTGTTATCAGGGGCAGCCCGAAGCCTCTATTATTCATTATTATTATTAACTATTATTATTTATTGTCTAGTGTCCAGTAAATGCCATGTCAGCATATACTACATGAGATCTCTAAACAGAACACATGTGGGATATTGGATATATTCCATGAAAGGAGGCTAATACAGACCTTCTGAACGGGTCCACATTTGTGGCACTGGCAGAGTGGGTGACAAAACTCTTTTTTGCCTAAAAGGCCATCGTCTTCCTCATCGTCCATATCCTCATCTATCCATTCCAGGAGGTAACGGACCTACAAGACACAGCCCGAGAATCTCACACACTCCTGTGGGTTTTATATCCCCTGGACAATTCATCAACTGCAACTTCTTGGGGGAATATTATAAAATCATTTGTATCTGTTCTGTGCAAGAAACATAACGCGGGCAACGCTTAAAATGGGTGCGGGAGAACCTACCATTTCCAAGTCGCCATCACTGACAGCTCTTAAAAGCTTGTCCACCTGAATGCAGGAAAATCAGAACACAGAGAAATATTACCTGCAAGTAGGTAGAAGAGCACACATCGGCGAAACAATCAACGAGGCAGAAAGTACAGCCATGTCTCGAATGCCCCTCCTGCCCACTGACTGGCCGCTGCTCAAAAGACTGCAAGTTCTTTAGAACAGACACGACCTAGCAAAATGCTTTGATGCCCTGAAAAAAGCAATTGCGTAACCCCACCAGCTTTACCTCTCTGTATTTGCCCCTCACATCTTGCCTGGCCTCAGGGGATGGCGAAGAGAGGCTGCACTTGGAGGACTCCTGGCTGATGGTGTCCGCAGACCGTGTCGGAGATCTGCTCGGGATCTGCGGGTCGACAAACGTAGGAAGAGAAGGCCCAGGATATCACAGCGGACTCGACAATCACTCTCACGGCACCAAGAAACTGTCGTGCTGCTTACCTGTGGCACGCTCTGCCTCTTGTCGCTCACACTACGGACATTTTCCATCATGGACAAAATCTAGGGTGTGAAAGAAAACGTGACGTTTAACCTTTTGGGTGCCAACGTTATGCTCTATTATCGGTTATCACGCCGGCGTACCTTGGCGTTCAGAGCACACTGCGGCGGAGTCTCCTTCCTCCGGTTCTGGATACCTACGCCGGCTCCGTTCTGTAGCAGCACCTCGATGATCCCCTGGTAGCCCCAGCGAGCGGCTATGTGAAGAGCTGTGTCTCCCTTCTCATTAACACAATCAATTCTACAAGAGTGTACATCGTAATAGACTAAAGCCTTCACACACTGGAAGAATAAAGGTTACAAGTAAGAGGCGCTCGCACCTCCTTCAATTAACCGGCGACAATGCAACACCCTCTGCCACCTAGGACTTCTCTATAGAACTCGCACCCCTTAAAATGATCCACCTTAACAGTATCCCCATTCACCAAAATAATAAATAATATTAAATAAATGAGACGCTTGTGTAGCTACTCTTGCTTTAAAAGCATTGATTATGCCCTGAGCATTGTGGGAAATAAACGGCAGGCATATGTCTGGGTCATAAAGATATTTTGCTGGTGAATAGTCATCTCATACACGCATTCTAGTCTTACAATAAATTGCACAAAGGTAAATATAATGCACAATAATTCCGCATTGTAGGGTCGGCTTATTCCCCCTTTCCCGCAGCAGGTACTTACATCTTCGTGGCCGTACGTGCAGGCCACGTGCAGTGGAGTATTGCCGTTATTGTCCTGTATGTCTCTAGATGCCTTATAGTGCAGCAGGAGAAGCTGAAGGCGATCGAAAGAATAGTTATAAGATATCAGAAAATGAGAATTAGTAACAATATTAATTCAGCCAAATACACAAAGGGTGCCGTCTGTTTCTGCACCCCTAGATGCATTTACATGTCTATGCCCCTGTATTCTAATACCCGCAGCATTCTAAACAGTTCCCGCAACACTCTATCTGAGCTCTTCCCTATAACGGCAAAGAACTTCTGTATAACAAACCAAAACGCAATCGTCTGATGGCAATATTGGCAGTTTTTAAACATTTGTTGGAGGGTATTTTCACCAACTAGCTCTTATACAAAGATGTATTACTTATTAGCCATCTCTGCTTCTTTAATCTCAAATCTAAGAAAGCGGCCGTCGAGTGCCCGATCTCACGATAATCCGGAAAAAAGCCTACCTATAAATTTAAGACATTATTTCCCCACGTGAAACGTCGGCACGGATATTGGCTCCCTATTTTCTTAATCTAAACAGGAAAATCCACCTAATACTTGAAACCGTACCGATATATTCTGATAGCCCTTCTGGCAAGCAAGGTGGAGTGGCGTAGAGCCGTGATAATCGGTGGCATTGACAGCGGCACCTTTAGATATCAGCAGATCAATACACTGAGCTTGTCCTGGGGATAAAGAAAATGTTTACCTTAAAATGAAGGATATATATTTATATATATATATATACACACACATATACATATACATACACATACACATATACATATGCACACACACACTATAGGTAATGTCTTACCACAAATTGCTGAAACATGAAGCGGCGTATAACCTCTGTCATCTCTGGAGAACGGAGTGACAACTGAGGAATCATTCAGCCTTCTAGAAAACATACATTTTTGTATTACAATCTCACACACACACACACTAAAGTGAACACGTACTGATGGGTATAAAAGGCTATCAGGGGATTGCTTCTTACCCAGATACGAGCTTCTCACAATTGTCACAGGAGCAGAGAGGGTGACACATTTTTTGAGCAACCTCTTCTTCATTGTCTCCCTGGCTCAGTAACGCATCTACTTCTTCGTGGTTGCCTGAGGCGATGTGCTAAAGAAAGAAGAAAAATACATTGGAAACTTGGCAGATAAAAAGGGAAAAGGATTTGCTAGGCGCAAGCGACAAATGAATTGTTCAAAAAAAGGCAAGAAATACAATTTGAGATTTTTTCCTCCAAAAAAAGGGCAAAAAACCCTAATTAAGCTACTTCAAATTCTGCCATCAAGGGGAAAAAATTCCTTCTCGACTCCAAAAGGCAATCGGATTTCTCCTTGGTTCAAGAAGCTCTAAATAATTAGTTCTCGGACATGGGAGAGCCAGATCTGTGGCAAATCTCTAATAAACCACCCAAAAATCACGTAACATTTTGAGAGGAAGGATGGTACAGTTTTAGTCTAGATGCTTAATTACGTAGGAAACCCCACTATTTTGATTTATCACAAAATTATACTGACTTTTTTGGGGGAAAAAAGGATTTTCGGTGACGTCGCTGCAACCACTAGGGGGAAAATCATATTTTACATTTTGCTCAGAATTCTTTTTAAGCTCTTGAATGTTTGAACGATACAAGCGTTGGTGAGAATATTTCAGGGAGTTCACCTTGAAGAGGCAGTCGATGGGAGCAGTGGAGACTCTCGACATTAAATTCATCCTCTGCCATAAAAAGGACTTGTCATTACTGTCGACGTTCTGAAACAGAAGGCACGTTACAATGAGAAACGTTTGATCGTATTCACCGCCGGCGTTCCCTATTCGGCCATTTCATACAGCCCAGAGCTGGGGACAAATGAAGTAAGACCACCGACACAATTTGCCAGGGGGCCAACGCTCCTCCGCGATCCTGCATATGCACTGGGTTAAGAGAAATGAACACCGCTGGTTGGAGGAAAGCAGACAGACGATGTAGAAGTCAATGACTCTAGTACCGGGGAATTTAAATATTCATTTTCGGAAGAGCATTGCATTAGCAAAACAGATATTGATTATTCGGCGCTGCCACGGTGATGGAAAATATGGCATAAAGCCTTTTTTTTTTTTTAAACTTGATTTTTTGGTGGGTATTGGGGACCACGGGCTTAAGTAGTTTGGGTTTTTTTCAGTTCTTTTTTGTCCTTTCCCTGGATCCCTCCTGGCATTGCCTTAGCAAACAGTAGCCAACATTTCCCATGATCCTCATCATGCTAACAGGAGGACGGCAATGGCTCACCGAGCATCATGGGAGTTTAAGTTATAAACTTAATGGCTATATCATGGATTTGTAAGCATATCTGATTTATTGCTCAGATGACAGAATGGGCTAAGTGCACATTGTAGAACAGCTAAGTGGCAAAAACGCACAGTAACAATTCTAATCACATTCCCAGGAACACCGGATGAAAGCACATTTAACTCTCGAGTGATTTACATCCAGGGCCTTAACGGCCGAGAATCTGCCTGTCATCAGCTGTGATACTCTCCAGTACCTCCCCGGCGCGGCTTCCAGGCAGATCTCGCACTTACCGCGGTTTCTGTTAGGTTTCCTTGACGGATATATTCGATGGCGGCTTCCACCGACGTCAGACAGTATCCCAGCTCATCCTTTGCAGTGCTGCAGAATCTGAAGTTCTTAATGTAACACAAATTCGCCATCCTGACAAACAATGACATTACAAAAAAAGTTTTATTTGGGAAAAAAAAGAGAGAAAAAAAAAAACAGGAAAAAAAAAAACAGACCAAAAAAAAGGAACGTAGATTTTCCTTACTGGCATTGAGCACTTTTCAAGTAAAGTACAACACGTGTAATTAAATTTAGAATTTGTGATACTTTATTTCTATAATAAGACAGAAATATACTGTATATCAATATATATACATTTTCCCATATGAGGCTTAGAAGTTGTGTTTCCATTTGTCTTGTGAATTTAAGATGAGCTTTTCTAGACATCGGATGGGACTTTCCACCCAGACTGTGCTTGAACACAGCGGCTGAAAAATCCCACCTCGATCATTTGAACTGTAGCTTGTAATATTAACCCACGACAGACCTGGCTGCAGAGTTCACTTTGGTGACTGCTTACCAGTTAGGAAGTTCAGTTTTTACAAGCAAGTAAAGCAGAACAGACAGGAGGTCATCAGCGCACATCATCTCCATGTTTACTGCAAAGATAAGAAAAGAAAAGAAAAAACAAAATGAAAACAGCAGGAGGAGAACACCATAAAAAATAACCCAAGGATCGCATGGGCTCCCCCCATTTATCTATTAAAGAAACGCATTTGGTTTTGGGGATGCTTGCATAAAAGAAACACAACTAGTATTTAAACTTGGAACAGGAATTAGAATGTTGCAGAGTAGGGTCCTCAGTTGCCTTCCGGTCTAGAGGAGGAATATCTGGGACCAAGAAGCGATTCGGCCAAGCGATTGACTGCTCCCGGCACAAACCTCTCTGACTCGGAGAATGCATGATGGTCTGTACCACGTTCCGCAGGCAGATCAGCTTCTGTTGCGGGGACGTGCACTTGTTCAGCTGGCCCAGAACACGCTTCGCACGCGGGATGTTAATACTGCAAAAGGTTTAAAAATAAATAAATCTGCTCATTTACGTTAAAACGTTTGACGGTTGTAAACATTCTGTATTCAAAGGATCATAACGTACCCTTCACATGACATCATTAAATGGACTATACACGTAAATTGCTGCACAGATAGAAAGATGATGCAGCCTTACAGCCCCACCATGTTTTTTTACTTGTATGTTAAATCCAACTGACGGTATGGGTGTTCATCAACGGCCCTAATATTTGCCATCCTTTAATTAAATGGAGCACAGAAGGACTAAACCTTATTATACGTGGCTGTTCCATGAATGGCCAACAATTGAAAATATAATCCAAATCACTGTACTTCTCACCTGAACTCGGTCTTCACCCCTATATCCTTTTGCTGGAGATCTTGAAGGCTTCTTGTAATCTTGTTAAATGCAGCGTCCTGGCAATGAAGTGAAAAGGGCAGATTCATGATGATGGATAATGCTTGCCGCGTGGATCTAAATACACAACAGGTTTCACACAAGCGCACGGACACGGACACAGTTCCAAGCACTGGGAATTATTGGACCATTGTTTGTGGCTGAACAGCCAAAAATGTATGGTCTATGCTTGACTCTCAAAGTAACAAAGGTAACCGGTTCCTAGAATCCTACCTCGCTCGCCTCAATGTTCCCGACTTGTTTGAAGATCAGATCGTAGATTCCGTGGTGAACGTACATCTGGGTAGAGAGCGAGATGCATGAAAATCTCCTCTACAACGTGGCCAGGTTTGAGTTATCACAGCGGCCTGGCAACAGAACGTTATATGCTTAATATAAATACCTCCACTGCTTGCTTCATCAAATTCATCTGAGCCTCCTGCTTCGCAATTGCTCTCTACAAAGAGAGGAAAAGACTGTAATCGATATAAAAGGAAAGAAGAGCATCCCAAACAAGTCTTCTAAAGCACGGGGTCTTACCAGATGCGAGTCCCGCAGTAAATGCTGAAGACATTTTGTGTACAGAGCATTGACAGAGTCCTGGAAAGACAGACATTAATTTTGACCTGGAAACATTGCTGGGATCACGAAGAATGAGCCTTGAACAATTAGCGAGCCGACAAACACGCGGCATAGGGGGACTAACTTCCAACAGAATGGCGGGGCGCACGCCGGCGTCCATCCAATCTTTGGGGCGAACACACGCACAAAGACTCGTGGGACGATAACTCACGATGTAATGGCGGAGGCTCTTCCTTTCGTGTAGCTTTAATGTGCCACGGAACGAGGAGATATTTTTGTCGAATCTCTCGACGTGTTTTCCCAAATATTCCCTGACATCGTCTATGTTCTTCAAAGTGCATGGAGCCGAGGCTGGGGGCAGTTCTTCTAAACAACAGAAATCGCACAAAGTAGACAACCTTCCGCGGCACAGACTTCCCATCCCAAGTGCTCTCTGGAGCCTTTATCTTCCCCTTACCGTTATCCATTAAAGCACTAAAAACCCTGGAATACGGCAATAACGGCTTACCGGCATTCTCGTCCTTCTCTAGCGAACGGGCAATGCACAGTACGCTAAAACTTTCTTCTTTTTCGTTGTAGAAGGTCTCTTCAAAGAGAATCGGCACAGAGAGGGGAGACGCAAAACCCGCACCCAGTTTAACCAAGTTACCTTGGATAAGAACAGCCTGCAAAAAAAAAAGAAACAAGAAAGGGTTAATAATGCTTATCCACAAATGGCAACCAACAGCTACTTGGCTGCACAGGACTGATATTGTTTGGGGTAACCAGGCCGGCACAAGAGCCGGTCCGATAAAGTATATTTAAACTAGAAATAGCCAAAGAAATTAACTCATTTTTACCTTTCCATTTTCTGTCTGAAATCCACCGTCTGTGTGTTTTAAAACATACGAATCGAATGGAAACGAGGAGTAAGTGACGTTGGACAGGCTTCCCTTACACGGGACCAAGACCTTCAAAGAAGAAAAAGAGGCCCGTTAATAAAAAATTAAAAAAAAAAAAACAAAAAAAAAACATCGCCGTCTCACAAATCACCGCTCATTCGCAGTAATAAATTCCTGTTAAATCATTAAAAAAGGGAAATTATAACGGCATCGCGGAATCGGCTCCAGCTCCGTGTGCCCCGCAGGGTCCCCTACCAGGCGCTGCCATTAAACTCTGCGGTATCAAAGACATTGTTATTAGATTTTTTTTACTCTAACGAGAAAAACTGCCATTTCATGCCAATCAATCCACTCAATTAACGGCAATACTCATTTTTTTCTCACGCTAAGCTCTCCGTAATTAGTAGCCCCGTGCTGGCTTTCTGGAGAAGGTCAACGTAACCGATCAGGCGATTTCTAAATTGGAGTAGTCTCTGGACGGTGCCAGAAGTATGTTTTTAATCGTATCGCTTGGAACCCGGCTAGAGAGTTAAGATGAGTTAGCACTACAAATAATTAAAAAGCGGATTTAGACAATTTCTCTGCTGCCCGGCGGATTAAAACGGTCTTTGTGGAGCTTCTGTCGCAATCGCGTAAACAGCCCCCGTATGGCGCGGAATAGAGGAGTGTTCCCTATCGGAATTTTTATGAATCCGGTCACAAGGTTTAGCCGCGAGAGCGTTCGACAAACAGCCTGCAGCGAAATGCCACGCTTTCGCAGACATGAAAGACTGATATCCTTATTTTTCCGGGGACTTCTGAGGGTTAATGGGCACATTAGGCGTTATTTGGGCCGCCATTGATGTATAGAACCACGGATACAATTCCTGAAGAGACTTTAAACCGTTAAGTTGTACAAACTGTAGAATATTGCACAATTAAATAAACAAATGAAAATAATAAATAAAGAAAAAAAAAAAGCATTTTTGGAGACAATTATCCAGTTTAGCTACTGAAGGAACGCGCAAAGATTTTTGCCCTTTGAATCCAAAGGGCAAGTGAGACTTCAAGGGTAATTAATAATGTAAATCTGCAATGTGGAGGACGAAGCTCTTAATATCAGATCTCATTAACAAGGCCAGGAAGCTAATTATTTTCCCCACACACACTATTTTCTTCTGTTTAATCATTTAAAGCGTAAGGTTTTAAGCTCGAGAGCGTGAGGATTAGGCGTGTTAGAAAGTGCTTGGAAGCATTCATTTGTCTGCTGAGAAGACATCCGGGGAGACTCAGACGCCCGAGAGAATACAGAAAAGTTTAACAGCTCTCTCCTTATCGCTGGAGAGAAAAACATGAGTTATTTAAATGCCAAAGATGGGGCAAGGTACTTCTATGTCGGGAGCAAGGAGGGAGACTTTTTTGTAGGTGCCAGATGTCCAAATTTAGGAGCCCGAGACTATCTCGCTCTTTAGGTTTGTGGCTTCTTATTTGGACACCTTAGGCCGGCACAAATAGACCAAACCCAGCAATGTTTTTTTGTTGTACGCGCCGGTTATTCTCAATCTAGAGAAAGTGGCATCGTTGGAAGACCGTGGTGCTTCCAATAACCCCTAGGCTTTAACAGACCGCAATGCCTATGCGGCAAGAAATGCCCCGTCTCTCCGCCACGTCGTTAACTTAGCAGGCAGCTGTGGGCATGCAGTAATCCTGATCACGTGACACTTTAGCGTTCCATTTATTTAATAGGATCATTCGGCAAGAATAAAATTCATGCTTCACCGAAGGGTCCATCTGTTTGGATACGCTGGACCGCAAAACCTTTGATCAGGGACACTTATACATCGGCAGGGAAGCAACGGCTTCAATGTAGCCCTGCAAACAGTTTTTATTAACATGCCACGATGTGATAAACTAAGCAATATCATTTATAGATGACAGCGATAACTAGATCTCTGTACCTTCCCCGGGTTCTATATAGAATTTATTCAGGATTATATGGACCCAATAAAGGCGCCGTAAGAAGATCGGCCGTTGGGCTACTTACAATGCCGTGAGCCTCTGCTACCCTATCCACCAGATCAGGCCGCTGCTTTTGGATAGCCAGATAAAAAGGGTTGTTCGGGATATCCTCATCATACATAGCCATAAGGATCGTCAATTCCGCAAGCCGCTCAACGTCAAGGGAGCAATCATGTTTAATTCTTACATTTCATGCCGTCTCTCTTAATCTCCAGAATTGGAGAGCGATTGGAGAGCGAAAAAATCCTCGCGGTTGGAAGACGGCCAAGCCTGAGGACAGAAAGAATGATATGGATATATACAAAGTCATGAGAAATAACTCATTATTTCATCTGAAATCAAAATAATGTATGAAAGCTGCAAAAAAAAAAATATTAAAATCTAGACAGACTGTCCCTTGTACATGACATTTTTTAAATATACACATCACTGAATAGAATTACACTTAATTGATAGAGAGGTTTTTTGGAATATTTTTATATTTTTTATGGGATTTGTTATGTGGAACACGCACATTTAAACTTTAAATGAAAATCCTGCATACATAAATAATGCAATAATATTAATAATAATAAAAAAAAACAATATTAAAAAAATAAATAAAAAATAGTGGTATTCCAATAAGTGCAAATAAAGGTTAGGGGCAGAACGGAGTGATTTTATATGGTTCTAATCAGACAGATGGTCCCAGGGAAAGGGGTTATTAGCTGATCTCCCTTCAGTTTGCGACATGAGATTACATATCACAAATAACTCGCAGAAAAGCCTCTTATTCCTGGCACGGTTACATCTGTCATAGCGCAGCCAAGCAAGCTAAAAACTCACAGCCCTCCCGTTAGCAGGAGGAACACGACCAACTCACGGGGTGCATCGTTGCCCCCCGATAATACTACAAGTGGGCAGCTGTAAGCTTCATACCTGGGACAGGTAACCTCGCTGGAGTGAACTACAAATCCCATGACACTTTAGTTATGTTCCGGCTTGCTTACAATGTCAAAATTTCGCAGTCATCCTATAGCATGCAAAGCCTCGCCAACCTTACCCCGTTCCCTACATTAAAAAAAGGGAGCTGGTTGTGAAGGGGTTAATCGTCTTCCTGATGGATCTTCTTCTAGTGGGGCTCGTTCGTGGCGATCACTTACGCTTGCAGTGTAACCAGTCCATTAAACCGGTTCCGGGAGCTCAAACTATCGTCAGGAGCCCGTGGGAATAAACGCAATTAGATATCTGACTTTCCAATTAGGAAGCGGAATCTTTATCGCTCTCCTCAAACCGCAGAGCTTCTAAGAGACTTCCGAATCTCACCTACCTAGAGAGTGTCTCCAAACGTGGACTCCGATCGCCTTCGGGCTGAATTGGGGGTTAAACGTGGATGATGTCATCAAACGGTCAGCTCCAACTACAAGGCGATATTAAAATACTTAGATGTAATCCAGGGGTTGCATCAACATGATTCTGAACTACGAATGCTATTGTTTTGCCAGATTAGGGCAAAAGAAAAAAAGATCTACCTCTAGTGAGGGTAAATTAGAAAGAAGACTGCCTTATGCCATCTTAGCATTTGTAATAAAGACCATTACAGGCGATGGATACAGTTACATATTAATAACACGCGATCATGGGAGATATCACGGCTGTAACATCTGCCCGTTGCTTTGATGCAGAACAAACAATGCTGCATTATTAAAAGGTTGTCCTCTTTTAGCAAACCTACATCCTCGGGCCCTGCGGACCCCCTTGAGAAAGAAGGGGTCAGAAATGTCTTTAGAGCGGCGGCAGCACGGAAGATCTCTCTCACGGAAATCCCATTCACGGCTTCGGGGGGTTTGTTGTCGTTCTTCGACGCGAAGTGACTTTCACTAAACAAAAAAGAAAAACGTTACTTTTCTACCAGAACGAAGACGTTTCTTACAGAATGTGCTATTCAGGAAAAAGCGTTTGTTCCCGGGCAAAAATAGATCTCGGTGTCCCAAAGTCCTTAAATTATTTAGCAAAAGTCTTTCAACCGTTAAACTGAATTCAGAGCCGACTGTGAATAAATGGGACGAGCGGAATAAATCTACGCGGGAGCCGCTGGGAGGGGACGTGGCTGTGGCCAGGCGGCTCTGACGGGCCTGGGAGGGGACGTGGCTGTGGCCAGGCGGCTCTGACGGGCCTGGGAGGGGACGTGGCTGTGGCCAGGCGGCTCTGACGGGCCTGGGAGGGGACGTGGCTGTGGCCAGGCGGCTCTGACGGGCCTGGGAGGGGACGTGGCTGTGGCCAGGCGGCTCTGACCGGCCTGGGAGGGGACGTGGCTGTTGCCAGGCGGCTCTGATGGGTCTGGGAGGGGACGTGGCTGTTGCCAGGCGGCTCTGATGGGTCTGGGAGGGGACGTGGCTATGGCAGGCGATTCTGGTGGACCTTGGAGGGGACGCGGCCGCGGTGGCCGGTACTGATGGGCCTGGGAGGGAACGTGGCTGTGGCAGGAGGCTCTGATGGGCCTGGGAGGTGACTGTGCAGGCGGCTCTGACGGGCCTGGGAGGGGACATGGCTGTGGCCAGGCGGCTCTGACAGGCCAGGGAGGGGACGTGGCTGTGGCCAGGCGGCTCTGACAGCCCACAGAGGGGACGTGGCTGTGGCCAGGCAGCTCTGACGGGCCTGGGAGAGGACGTGGCTGTGGCCAGGCGGCTCTGACGGGCCTGGGAAGAGACAAAGATGAGGGGGGGTCTGCTCCACCGTCCCTGAAAAAGGACAGCTGTTCTACCTGCTGAGGCTCCACAACATGCTGCAGCTCCCAGATATACATCCCAAGAGGTTCTACAGCAGCTGGGAGCTTTCTCACGCTATAGATGTCGCCCTGGGTTGGGGCAAAACCCTATGAATACCAGAATATACCTGCCCTGGACAGTAACCCCTGACAGCCCAAAGCAAGCTGCTCTGACACTGCTTTCTAATACCCTTCATAGAGGGCACAGGGTAAGAGCCTTCTGTGGCCCCAACTCCTCCCTGAGGACAGACATAAAGTTGCCAGGTACTCACCCAGTGACGGGGCAAATCCACAGCTTCTCGCCTGCTCCCCGAAACACACTCACACCCCAACTGCAGCCAGCCCTCCTCCCTGCACACCGCGCGGATACGACAACAGCCTCTCCAGCCAATCGGAGGGCCTTTCACCATGACTGACCCCTCGCTATACCAACCAGCGCTCACACAGGTTGACCTACGCCAAGCATCAGGCAAGCTGATGACAGCGGCAGTCAAAGGAAGCGCGAGCTGCCATCTTTGCTTTGGGCACCGCAGCATCATAACAAGCACAAAGACCTACCGAAAAAGTAACTATAGAACGTAGGAAGAAAAAATCAGTTTATTCGGGACTTGCATGAAAAGTGACCTAAAATCACGCTTTTATACTATCGTTGATACCAGTAAATAATAACTTCACCTAACAGTTAGTAGTTTTTGGTGTCGATGGTTGTTTGCGTTCCATCTCAGACTGTGTTAGGTACAATTCAATGTTTTCAGAGGGGATTATATACTACTAATCTGAATCTGCCCTCACCTAACATGGCGGCGGCAGCTTCCAGGGCTCTGTATGGTCACGTGGGCCTCTCTCGGCTGGCTGTCCTCACGTGACTCCTGCAGGTGCTGGCTATTCGAGGCTCTGCTGAGCTTGAAGCTGGTTGCATTTGGACAGCTCCCTGCTGGCTTTCTGGAGGCTGCAGCCCACCGGATCGGGATACCCCGGAGCAGACATCCAGGACTTTGTGGGATTCTGGACATCCATGCGAACCACATTGAGGACTTTCATTTATTAATTGTAGTGTTTGTGGATCCACGAGCCTTTGCGTCATCACCTCACAACTCTTGGCATCTGATCATCACCTTGGAAACAACACTAATTATTATTTTTTTCTCTTCCGCTATTAATTCATGGAATGCTTTTACCCATTTTTTGCTCTTGGCAGCTTTACAATGTAAAGTACAGACTTCATTGCTCAGCGTTTAGATGGGAGGAAGAAATAGTTTGGCAAATGAGGCCAACTAATGTCAGGCTTCTTGGAGGCCCTGTGAGTTCTTTGGACATATCTTGAGAACCTTCTTGCCCTTGGCAATATTTTGGGGTATTCCCTGCGCTCCACGAGTTGGTCGGTATCTAGAGTCTATTGGGAGATGTTGAGAGAGGAGTGCAAAGCACTTTTGGATGCTTTAAACAAAGTGACAGCATGCTACAGACACTTGGTCCTCACTATAGGTGGCACCTCGGACTCTCAGAACCTCCGAGAAGAACTGAAGAAGACCAGACAGAAGGCCCAAGAGCTGGCAGTGGCCAACAGAAACAAACTTACTAGCACCCTCAAGGACAAAAGTTTGAGTAAAGAAGACAAAGCTGAATTTGAGCGCTTATGGGTCATCTTCTCAACCTGTATGGACATCTTGGAGACCGACATGAGGAGGGCTTTGGAGTTGGGTCAAGAGTATCCCTTGAACATACCCAGAAGGCACCTTATACAGACGGGCATGAGCGGGGGAACCTCTGGGGTGGCAGCCAGGGCTATGAGCGTACAAAACATGAAGTACGACGCCGAACACAACATCGATGTGATGGATCTAAAGGACTTGGAGAACGAGATCAACCAGGTGGACGAGATGATGTACGAGATGGAGATGAAAGTTAACGTTCCTCAGTGGAGTGTCGAGGCCAAGCAGAATCCGGGAGCCGAACTCAAAAACTCGGTGACAGCCGGGGCTTCGTCTCCTGGCGCTGTCTCTGTGGAAGAACATAAAACAGCCTGTGACCTCAGCAAACTTTTAGCCGGGTTGGTGTTTAGCTCGGTTCTCATCGTTGCTATTATTTTGGCAGTTTGCGTCGTGAAACTCTCCTAAGGACTTAATTGGAGTAACTTTGTTTTTTTTTTTATTTCACTTCAACGTAGTTCTGCACGATGAGTCAATCATTTGGTCTTCTGGTACCCAGGAATAAAGCCTGTTGGGTCACTGGCCTCGTGCCCTCTCACCACTTATCGACAATAAACGTTTTCTCTATAGGAACACATTGCATTGCGAGATGTCGGTGACCATGACTTGTTTCTGATACTCCTGTGTGACGGTCTCCTGACGCTCTCAGTAGGCTATCAACAGACTGACGACCCCGAGCTGTTGGATCTACGCTTCTCGTGTTGTCGAGGAGGAGACACGCATGTGTGGTGGTTACTATAGTATCTTTCCAGGACGAGTATTATTTTGTATAATATACCAAATGCCATCTTTCCATTTGCACTAAAGCACCATTTCCTTAAAGCACCGGTTTGGACCTATTCTCCTCCAGTGAGAACTAGAAAACACTACAATACAACGTATTCAATGCTCTACCAGATAAGAATGGGTTAATGAAGTCCACCCCAGGACGTAAGCACAACATACCTTGGCATTCAAAGTAGCATGATAGTATTTTAGAATTAGATCGGGTCTTCCTTAGATGAGCGCTGTCCGTATGAACACTTTGTCTGTGAATGACGTGGTCCTGCTTGTCTTTGTATATAACATGTATGATATCAGGGTTGCGTGTTTATGAAGGGCCAGCATGTCACGCTTAGCATTCCTAGGAGAATTATGCATGGACGGTTACATAAACCTGGAACGCCTGTAATGTGCTGGCTTTAAACTATACTTACCTAAAGACCTTTGGATAACCCGGCTATGTCAATCCCACCTCCCTCAGTAAACAGATCAGCTAAGATCAAAGCCGTGTTTGGATTTTAAGGAGCCCTGAGAGATTTTAATAATGGAAGCTAAAATTAGGCAGTCGGCACACGCATGGCTCAGGAGGGGCTAGATAGCAGCACAGAGTATTTGGGGAGGGCAGGTAAGGGGTAGGGTTATATTCCAAAATGTATCAGTACCAAGCACCGAGGTTCTGTGCACGGCCTGGGTACCAAGGACCAGGGTTCTGTGCACGGCCTGGGTACCAAGCACCTGGGTTCAGTATATGACCGGTTACCAAGCACCGGTGTTCAGTGCTAGGCCGGGTACCAAGCACAGGGGTTCTGTGCACGGCCTGGTACCAAGCACCAGGGTTCAGTGCACCCCCGGGTACCAAGCACCAGGGTTCAGTGCACCACCGGGTACCAAGCACCAGGGTTCAGTGCACCACCGGGTACCAAGCACCGGGGTTCAGTGCACCGCCGGGTACCAAGCACCGGGGTTCTGTGCACGGCCGGGTACCAAGCACCGGGGTTCAGTGCACCGCCGGGTACCAAGCACCGGGGTTCTGTGCACGGCCGGGTACCAAGCACCGGGGTTCTGTGCACGGCCGGGTACCAAGCACCAGGGTTCAGTGCACCACCGTGTACCAAGCACCTATCTGCTGTGTGTACATCTCATGGGTGTCAATTATTTGAGTCAAACTATTGATTTCTTAAGAGTGGGTTTTTTAAAAGGCAGAACCCCACATGTTCTATATTGTTCTCTAATCCTGTACTATCAAAAAGGTCCGCATCAGGTCTGCATCAGAACCGCGGGGAGCTCCACTCAGTAGCAGTCAGAACCAGTCTATACGGTTAGTACTTTTGCTTTAGATCAGCAGAAGGATTCGTGCCAAAAGCCAACCTACTCCAAGATGTCACAGCAAGGCCCAGATGCCCCCAGCTCCAGGCTGCTTCCCACGGCTGCCCCCCGAGGACCTTGCAATAAATTAGGTAAAAACTGGATGCCGCAGGGGCGTAATAATCTCATTCCAGCGCCACGCACATTAAAATGTCCCATTTAAAAAGCACATTTCTAAAAACACGTAAAAAAATGAGTGCTTTTTATGGCCATTCGGCTTAATATTTAATATATTTAATTCATTTATTTAATATTTGGCTAAATATTTAAAGGTATTGTCTAATGATGTATGACTTCATACTCTGGATATAGCGGAAACATATCTGTACATGTTTTGTCACTTAAACTGCCTTATGTAAAGCACGTGTCTATGTGGGTTTTTTTTAACCCTGTCGGTGCCATGGAGGGGAAAACGCATATGGCGCAGCTCTGGCACTGAAAGGGTCGATCGGGGGTTAAAGATCTCGCAAATTTTTCTGTTCCATCGGCGTGTGCCTGATCACTGTGCATTAGCTGGCTATACTGTTAGGAAAACCATTTATGCCTGTAAAAAATAAAGTTATTTAACGTCGCGCCTCTGTATCGTGCCTTCATTGCGCCTGCTTTACACCGTATGGCCCGGATAGCCAACACCAGTTGTCAAGCAGAAGACGGGCCATTTAAATTCTTGCTACCGTAGCTAAAACGGGAGGACAGGCAGGGCTAGCTATGGTACAACATATCCACAGACAAGCTGAGTGCTGAGGATTGTGGGAGTTGTAGTTTGACAGCAGCCAGAGAGCTCCGTCTTGGCTGCCCCCTGATCAAAGTCAAATCTAAGTGGCGTGTAGATAAGTTAATCATACGTGCTTATATTTAAATGCCCTAAAAGGATTAACCCTTTGGCGGCGCTGCGAGGATTTCTATTTAGCCATAGCGATGAGAGGATATCGGTACTGCCCATCACACTTGCCGAGCTGCGCCCTGGCAGCGGCATTCCCTGGACAACGCTTTACCCTTCACAGATTGTCATTACATAAAAAGTCATCCCGAAAAACCATTGGATTAGAGGCCTCTACATGCTTTCTCTCTTAATACGATTAAGCTAGTCTTTTAATGCTAGCTCGGGGCCGGGCAGACCCTGCGTACGCGCATCCATTCACTGCGATAAGCCAACAGTAAAAGTGGGATTAGTGGGCGCTCACGTGGCCGCTATGCGCTCATCCACATAAATGATAATCTGCGCGGGGACGTTCCATTTCCAAATTATATTTCGAGATTGGAAAAAAAAAAGTCATCATTTATTACAACAATGTCACTTGCAAAGGGAAGGACAATCGGAGGGATCGCGCTACCCATTTAAATATGGGCCGCTGTGTTTTTTGTGTGAAAAACAAAAAGAATGAACACATTCTAAATGAGACTTCGGATTGGCACTCGATTCCCCAGCACCTGATTGGCTGATGTCGACCTATTTACTAATGATGGACTTTTTAGCTGAGCAACTCGACGGCATTTGTGCCTCGTTGAAAGAACTCGGTGAAATCGCATTCTGGCAAACCTCATTGTACAGCGCTGTGGAATATGATGGCGCTATATAAAAAAATAAATAGTAAAGATTTCACTTCCCCGCGGAATAAAGACGGCTGCGAAGGGATGCAGCGCCGTACAGCCTTGGGTCGGATTATCTACTTCATCTTGAATACATGAACCGCTTCATTAGGGTCAGCTTGATCAAGATGGCCTTAAAGAGTCATCACGTCTACCACCTCGACTCAACCCTTAGTGAATAGACCGTAGGCCCAAAGTGTATGAGTCGAGCATGCTTGTCTTCTCCTTCTGTTGCTTGACTGTAATCCCTATCATCCTTAGCCAGCTAGGAAAGCCTCTAGAATGTTGCTTATTCCTTCTGTTTACCCATTGTACAGCTCTTTGGTATATGATGGTGCTGTATAAATCGATAAATAACAATAACAGTTGGTAACCGTTCCCCTTTCTGCATCTCAGAAAGCCTATGTGCTGTGACACCGCCAAGCCTCAAGGGGGAGCTGCTGGATCCTTACAGCAGTCCTATCACATTGTTACATTTTGTTTTAAATACTTTCTAGATCTGTCTATAACAAACCACGACCGCCCCCACTCCACCACTGACCACTCGACTATATATAATCTGCCTTAAAAGATCTCTTATGGTACGGTTTTAAGGTCCGGCTTTCACTGTGACCTGTCATTTGCATTCTGTTGCATCATGGGGGTTGTAGTCCTGTAGCTGTCAGTATAAATGGCTGCTCTCTGTGTGACACTGTGACTCCTGGAGGTAAAACGCTTTTATACTGTGTCTGTATGCGTGCCGATATCATATCGTCTACAATGTGTGTTGCCTGTGTGTGTGCACGGTGATACAATGTATGCCGCAATTTAAAACGTATCACTGTCATTCCTGTGAAACTTTAAACCCTCTCAGTTAGGGAAGGCTCCGGCACTGCCCCGGCAGGGTTAATAATTTCTGCTCGGTAATGTGTTCCCCATAGGGGGTTATCATAATACACGTCTATGTATTCGGCCTACAGGGTTGTGTTTGATCCTCCTGAATATGAACGGCAGAGAAGTTCCATTCTGCGTTTTAGAACTTTGCTCCCTGACTATGAGATAATGTAGGAAGACGTCCAGACCCGCAGCGTATACAGCGGTAATGGTGTACGGCCACAAAAGTCACCAGATTCCCACTAAGCTAAAAGGTAGCTTATATTTCAAAGTATTCTTCTCTTTGGTTTTGAAGGGACGCTCTATTTGGTGTGCAGGAGAAATGTTCGGCCAAACACATCCCCCTCGCGCTGCAAATCCTCTGAGCCATTGATTTCACCTGGAATGCTCTTTTTCCAAACATTATTCGCTGGTTACTAATGCCGTAGTTGTGTTATTTCAGGTCAGAGAGCAGAAGACATTTTTGCTTAACAGTCTCTTGGGTTTTGAATTCCGACGGAGAAGAAAAGTCCCAGGAGAAGCAGACAGTTGACTTGCCCCATTGGCTACTCCTGAAGCCCAGGTGGAAAGAAGTTTTAATTATATCCAGCGAGAAAGGCAGTTTTTTGTTATTTTAGCAAAGCTCTACTCCACATTGACCTAAATCTATATGTATTTGTCTTTTTGGTACGTTCTTTGCATATGAATGAACTTGCTTTTGTGCCGCTTAACAGGGGACTAATAATTTGTCGCCCCAGAGAAAGCTGTATAATAGATTTTTTGTCTTCATTTTGAAAAGGGGTCCAAAATGAATAATACTTTGAAGCACTGGAGAGAAGCAGCAACTCTGATATTAGCTGCCGGAGCTCATCATGGGAACATGTTATCAAAGATCCAGAATTTGTCACAGCAGGCTCTGCCGCACGCTCCGAAAGGGATCTCTTTTGATTACGACGTTCTCTTACTGAAGCGCAGTCAGAAAAGCGGCTTCATGCCCAACGCGTTCGTTTTCCCCGGTGGCCTCCTTGATGCTTCAGATTTCTCCAACGACTGGATTAAGATCTTTCACAAGTATGATCAAAAGCCAAACTTTGGCCTTGGTTTGGTGAAACAGAATCCCAGTGGCCGATCTCCCATGTTTGTTACAGACAGGACAAAGTTTGGCTCTCTGCTCCCCAGCGAGGTGGCTTTTCGGATTTGTGCCATCAGAGAGACTTTTGAAGAATGCGGAATCTTGTTGGTAGTTCCTGAGAACTCTGATGTAGAAGACAACCAAAACATTACGAGCATCTCCGACCATGACCCCCAGGTACTTGGGAAGTGGCGACGGGAGGTCCAAAGTAACCCTCTGCAGTTTATTCAGCTGTGCAAGGAGATGCGCTGTGTGCCCAACATCTGGGCTCTGCACGAGTGGAGCAATTGGCTGACCCCGGTATTCCCAAACACCTCCAGCATTCGACGCTACGACACGGCTTTTTACATCTGTTGCCTACAAAAGAAGCCACTCGCCATCGAGGATCAGAAAGAAGTCACTTCCTTCAAGGTGAGCGCATTTTCTGAACACTCAGTCACCGTACGTTTATTTTATTAATTATAGCTTTTTCATTTTATGCCAGGATCTGCCATTTTATTAAACCTTCATCCTTTTTGACTGGATTGCTAAATTTATTTATCCCCTTTAGCGGAAGCCTGCAGGTCAGGGGTGGATAGTTAGAAGGTGATTCGGTTATTGTCCATTAATGGTCACACAAGGAACAGGTCTACTGCTCTAATGGAATTCCTAATTTCTTAACATAATGAACCCTTTGTAAACAAGCGGAAGTTCTTTTCGAAAGATGTTAACAATCAGTTTCCATCATTTCTGTCCTCCTCCTCCTTCAGTGGTGGAGCCCCTGGGAAGTTCTAGAGGAGTTTAAATCTCAGAACATCTGGATTCCGCCACCTCAGTTCTACGAGTTGAGCAGGTTGTGCGTCGTGCCCGACATCCATGAGCTGCATCGGTTCACGCATCGTCGCGCTCTAGAAGGTTGCGAGCAGTGGATGTCCGTTTTGGTGCACGCCGAAGACGGAATGCTTCACGTGTTACCAGGTAGGTTCTCCATCACTACGTCTTCCAACAATTAGAACAGAATTCAGACAAGCATTCGGTTTTTCTCATATAATGTGGATTTTCAAGGCAATTTAGAACAAGCTGTTCATTCCATGCTGCTAATTAGACGATTACAGAAAATTGCCTTAAACATTCTCCTTGGAACTGTATCCTTTCCATAAGGACCAGTGCACTTTTTAGGGATAGAAAATGACCCTTGACATAAATCCTTGATACAGACACTCTCCACTTTCCATTAGGTTTTGATGCCGTTTTCATACTTGCCAAGTGTCCCCTCTTTTGGAGGTCCAGGGATACTTAGTGGGCCCAGTATCCCTAGTGCTGTACCCAGCACCATGTGTCCTTAAGAAGCGACAGCATAGGGGGCAATGTATAAACCATAATGCCAAACAATGCCTGAAATAAAATAAACATCTTTTTTTTTTCTCCCCAGGAGATGACTTATATCCAGATGAGCCAGACTATACAGGAGAGAAAAAAAAGCTTTACTCTAGAGACAAGACGATTGAAGATATTATGAAAGACAGCGTTCGTTGTCACAGATACCTGCAACACAACGGCATCGCACATTTATGTGTAGATATTGAACAAAAATACAAACACCTCACACCGCTATCAACGGATCAAACTCAGAGCGCTAAGCCAAAGAGCAAAATGTAATAGTAGCTTTAATAATGCTAACCAAATGAACTGATACCTTTCATAGAATTAAATGATGCTGGTGACCAACTGCCTAGCCTTCTTTTGTAGCCATGTGTTTGCATACAAAAGGGTTAACCCTTTCAGTCCCCTTAGGATGTACCAGTGTGTCCTTAAAACCTGTGCCAAGAAGCCCATTAGGACATACTGGTACATCCTGACTTTGTTGAAGCGGCAGGGACTGATGGCCTGCAATCTCCCATGTTGGGCGAAGACAGCTTCCTGCTGACCAATCAAGCACTGGTACACTGTCATAGAAGGAATGCCTGATCTTGCGATCGGGCGTTCCATTCCGGTAGGTGTCAGTGTTGACACTCATCAGAAGTTCACTCAAGGATAGGAGAGAATCCCTGTGCTTCCCTTGCAGGCTGATCTATGGGTGTATGCGTCTTCATGAACTTGAGGTAATCTACCAGAGGCCTGGGAGTTTGGGGGTTCTGCGCAGTATCTTAGCTGTTCCTAGCACTGTACTCTTCTGGACAGTGTTTTGATGTTGTTCCACTCTCCCAGCTTAGGAGTCACAGTCCCGAGTGCTCCTTTGACCACTGGGACCACTTTGGCCTTCACTCTCCACATCTTCTAAAATTCTTCTTTTAGGCCCTGTTACTCCTCCTCCTCATACTCCTTCTTCCTAATGTTGCTGTCACTTGGCACAGCTACATCTATCACCAACGCTGTCCTCTTGTCCTTGTCTACCATCACAATGTCAAGTTGATTGGTAAGTACCTGCTTGTCCGTCTGGATCTGGATATCCCACAGGATCTTAGCCCTGCTATTCTCTACAACCTTCTGTGGAATCTCCCATTTGGACTCGGGAGGGTTTAGCCCATACTCTGTTCAGATGTTCCTGTACACAATGCCAGCTACTTGGTTGTGCTTTTCAGTGTACGCTGTTCTTGCGAACATCCTCCACCATGTGTTTGACTGTCTCAAAAGCCTCTCTACATAGACTGCACATTGAGTCCTGTCTGGTGGGGTAGATGCCGGCCTCTATGGATCTGGTGCTTAGCGCCTACTCTTGTGCTGCCATTATCAATGCATCAGTGCTGTCTTTGAGTCCAGCCCTGTCCTGCCACTGGTAGGATTTTCCAATATCAGCCACTTCCACTATTTGTCAACGGTACAGCCAGGGATCTTCCTTGCATGTTTGTTGCTGGTTCAGGCATTCTCTCAGCAGCTCATCTTTGAGTGCCACCTTACTGATGTACTCCCAGATGTTCTTGGTTTCATCCAGGATAGTGGGTTTGACATTTACGAGGCCTCGCCCGCCATCTTTCTGGCTGATGAACAGTCTCTGGATGTTGGACTTGGGCTGGAAACCTCTGTACATTGTGAGGAGCTTCCGGGTCTTCAAGTTGGCAGCCTCCGTGTCCTCCATTGGCCAGCTCAATATGCCGCCAGGGTATCTGATGACTGGCAGGGCATATGTGTGGATGGTGCGGACCTTGTTCTTTCCATTGAGCTGGCTTTTCAGGATCTGCCTTATACTTTGGTGTTACTTGAATGTTGCTGCCTTTCTTGCCTCCTCATCATGCTTCCCATGTGACTGTTGGATATCAAGGTACTTGTAGCTGGTCTGTATGTCTGATATGTACCCTGCTGGTAGTTCCACCCCATCGGTCTTAAGCGTCTTCCCTCTTTTTACTACAATCCGCCTGCACTTCTCCAGTCTGAATGACATCACATGTCAGGTGGATCAGCTAGACAATATTATGTATCATGTATTTCTATCCTTCTAAAAGAAGGCCCAGCTTATTCTGAACCAATTGATGCATCATCTATGCGGGTTTATCAAATATGGAAAAGGGGGAAATCAAGGTGCAACCAACATATGATAAAGATGACAACAAAAATCTGGTCTTTTGATTCTGAAAACTCTCATTACTGAAGGGGTTAATAATAGAATTTATATTTTTCCCATTCAGTTTTGTTTCATTAAATGGCAGCGTGAGATTAGAAGTGATTTACAATAATTTCATAAAATTTCTGTATTAACCCCTGTGGATGAGATGCTGAAAAGCAAGGAATTTTCTACCAAATCAATTTTTTTTACTCAAATAAACTCTCAGAAACTTCTCTGTTATGTTTTTTTTATTATTATATAAAAGACATACCTTGTTACTAGATGTGAAATATTCCAAGTGTATCCTAATCATTAGGCCAGCGCTGTATCCTTTGTAGGCTTCCACAGATGTTGTGCCCCATGGTAATCCCGGATAGCGCACCGGACGTAATTCCTACAAACTTCTAATGGCCACAGGGGTCATTTTGTTTCGGGGGGCTGTGCTTAGAGGGGCAGATTTACTTTTTATGTGACTTTGTGCCCTACTGATATATATAGCAGGGAAAAAAATATTTTATTTACATCATTTAATTTTATAAAGCAGTTTCCTGCTGTTTCTATACACATTATCAGGGCTTTTAGGGCTGAAGAACCCTGTGATACCCTCATACCCAGCAAGCAATCTAGAAAAGAAGGGCATCAGTTGAGGGAAGAGGGGCATCAGGAGGAGTGAGGGAGAGGGGCATCAGGGGAGGGAAGAGGGGCAACAGGGGAGGGAAGAGGGGCAACAGGGGAGGAGAGAGGGACACAGGGATTTGGGCCCAAAAGAATGGACAAACAGCAGAGACACTTTGCTATGGGCTATACATTCATTAGAAATAAAACTATGCGCCATACTGCCCTCTGCTATGGGGTAATCTGACCATTTGGTTGGAAGCCATGGCAACCCTGGCCCCCGCTTCCTCCCCAGGGCACACTATGATGCCAGCCACTACAGGAACTGGAAGTGAATGACATCATAGTCGTGTGATTAATGTCAGAGCCGGGAAGATATCGTTTGCTTAACAGTCCCTTGGATTCACCAAAGCTTGCAGAAAGGGTGCGAGTTACAGGCATGTTGACTTCCAACGAAGACGATAAGCCCCAGGAGCGGGAGATTCCAGTTGATTTGCTCCATTGGCTACTCCTCAAGGAAGCCGTGGTAGAAAAACTAAACATAGACAGCATTCTAAATAATATTTGCTAGTATGCATATAAATTGATGCTGAACAAACTCAGATGACTATTCCACACGGATCTGAAGCCTAAGGGGGACTCGTTCCCATGTCACATGCAAGTACGTGAGCACTTTTAGGATGCATGTGATATGACATTTCAATGATCGACGTGTATTACAGACTGGCAGAGTCTGCGGTGGGCAGCAAACCTTCCATTCCTTACATATGAATGACCTTGCTTTTGTGTCGCCCCAACAAGGATCTAATAATTTGAAGCTTGAGACAAAATTAGCCAAGATTGCCATTTTTTTGGTCCCCGAAAACAGGATTTTGTCTTTATTTTGAAAAGGGGTCCAAAATGAATAATACTTTGAAGCACTGGAGAGAAGCAGCAACTCTGATATTAGCTGCCGGAGCTCAGGATGGGAACGAGATATCAAAGATCCAGAATTCGTCACAGCAGGCTCTGCCGCACGCTCCGAAAGGGATCTCTTTTGATTACGACGTTCTCTTACTGAAGCGCAGTCAGAAAAGCGGCTTTGTGCCCAACGCGTTTGTTTTCCCCGGTGGCCTCGTTGATGCCTCAGATTTCTCCAACGACTGGCTCAAGATCTTTGATAAATATAATCAAAAGCCAAACTTTGGCCTTGGTTTGGTGAAACAGAATCCCAGTGGCCGATCTCCCATGTTTGTTACAGACAGGACAAAGTTTGGCTCTCTGCTCCCCAGCGAGGTGGCTTTTCGGATTTGTGCCATCAGAGAGACTTTTGAAGAATGCGGAATCTTGTTGGTAGTTCCAGAGAACTCTGATGTAGAAGACAACCAAAACATTACGAGCATCTCCGACCATGACCCCCAGGTACTTGGGAAGTGGCGACGGGAGGTCCAAAGTAACCCTTTCCAATTTATTCAGCTGTGCAAAGAGATGCACTGTGTGCCCAACATCTGGGCTCTCCACGAGTGGAGCAATTGGCTGACCCCGGTATTGCCAAACACCTCCAGCATTCGACGCTACGACACGGCTTTTTACATCTGTTGCCTACAAAAGAAGCCACTCGCCATCGAGGATGACAAAGAGGTCACTTCCTTCAAGGTGAGTGCATTTTCTGAACACGCAGTGATCGGTAACCAGCAACGTCAAACAGTAACCTGGTTAGGTTACCCCTAGTGAGCCAGAGTGCCTACACTTGATGTCTGGTCCAAGAACTAACAGGAACCGTACAAAGCAGCGTTTATGAGATTAATTATAGCTTTATACGTTTTTGGGGAGGTTGGATGTACTTCCTTTAAATAAAGGATCTGAAATTGTATTAAACCTTCATCCTTTTTGACTGAATTGCTGAAATGAGTTCTTTCCGTTAATTTATTTGAGCCTTTTAGCGAAACCCTGTATGTCCCGACAGCTCCAGTGTGAGGGCTAGGAAACTAGGAAGTCATCCGATTATTGTCCTAGGAATGGAAAGACCAACATCTGAACATATTTCTGTCCTCTGTCTCTTTCTACTTTAGTGGTGGAGCCCCTGGGAAGTTCTAGAGGAGTTTAAATCTCAGAACATTTGGCTTCCGCCACCTCAGTTCTACGAGTTGAGCAGGTTGTGTGTCGTGCCCGACATCCATGAGCTGCATCGGTTCACGCATCGTCGCGCTCTAGAAGGTTGCGAGCAGTGGATGCCCATTTTGGTGCGCGCCGAAGACGGAATGCTTCACGTGTTACCAGGTAGGTTCTCCATCACTACGTCTTCCAGCAATTAGAACCGAATTAATACGTGTGGGTCTTCTGTATCCCTAGTGCTGTGCCCAGCACCGCGCGTCCTTAACCCCTTAAAGACAATGGGCAGTCCCAAAACCCATTGAAAACAATGCATTTTGAGCCAGTACATGTACAGGCTTTGTCATTAAGGGGTTAAGAAGCAGAGTGCCACATTATGATGTCATAACCCGGCACTCAGCAGTACAGGCGGCGGCAGCATAGGGGACAATGTATAAACCCTAATGTCAAACCTGACAATAAAACCATCATCTTTTGGGTTTTTTTCTCCCCAGGGGATGAGTTGTATCCAGATGAGCCAGACTATACTGGAGAGAAAAAAATGCTTTACTCTACGGACAAGACGATTGAAGATCTCATGAAAAACAGCGTCCGTTGTCACAGATACCTGCAACACAACGGCATCGCACATTTATGTGTAAACATGGAACAAAAATACAAACACCTCACACCGCTGTCCACGGATCAAACTCAGAGCGCTAAGCCAAAGAGCAGAATGTAACAGTAGCTTTAATAATGCTAACCAAATGAACTGCAATCATTTTTATAGAATTTCTTTCATCCAGCAATGCTTTTTTGCTTTGACTTTAACATGATCTGCAAAAAGCCAGGTGTCTGCCTACAAAGGGTTAATGCTCAGGCGCAGAGAATGTAGATTGTTGCCATTTGGTTTGCTTCCACTAGAGGGCAGCGCGAGATTACATTTCTGTATTAACCCCTATGGATGAGACCCCGAAAAGCAGGGAATTTTCCACCAAATCGATTGAATAAACTCTTATAAGCTCAGAAACCTCTCCGTAATGTTTTGTTTTAATTATTATATAAAAGACATACCTGGTTACTAGATGCGAACATGTTCCCAGTGTATCCTTATCATTAGGCCGGCGCTGTATCCTTTGTAGGCTTCCACAGATGTTGTGCCCCATGGGAATCCCGGATTGCGCACCGGACGTCATTCCTAGAAACTTCTAATGGCCACAGGGGTCATTTTGTTTCAGGGGGCTGTTCTTAGAGGGGCAGATTTACTTTTTATGTGACTTTGTGCCCTACTGATATATATAGCAGGGAAAAAAATTATTTTATTTACATCATTTAATTTTATAAAGCAGTTTCCTGCTGTTTCTATACACATTATCAGGGCTTTTAGGGCTGAAGAACCCTGTGATACCCTCATACCCAGCAAGCAATCTAGAAAAGAAGGGCATCAGTTGAGGGAAGAGGGGGCATCAGATGAGGAGAGAGAGGGCCATAAGTGAAGGGAAGAGGGGAGGAAAAGGGACACAGGGATTTCGGCCCCAAAAAGGGAATGGACAAACTAAGCAGAGACACTTTGGTGCTATGGGCTATACATTCATTAGATCCGGGACACGCAGTGTTAACTGGAACAGCGGGAAATAAAACTATGCGCCATACTGCCCTCTGCTCTGAGGTAATCCGACCATTTGGTTGGCAGCCATGGCAACCCAGGCCCCGCCTCCTCCCCAAGGCACACTACGATGCCAGCCACTACAGAAACTTCCGCCATCAGCCGGACACCACGTGACAGTCGGCACCTGTCCGCGAGGGCAGGCGACTTCTGGAAGCGGAATTGACGCGTTACAGCCGCCGGAAGTGCGTTAGAAAAAGTAAGCCAACGTGTGTGCGAAGGATTGAAGAGTGAGAGAGAGAGAAGTCTGGACCCTGTGTGGAGTGGTCTGAGGTGGGTGAGAGTGGTCTGAAGTGGGTGAGAGTGGTCTGAAGTGGGTGAGAGTGGTCTGAAGTGGGTGAGAGTGGTGTGGGTCCAATGTGGAGTGGGCTAAGGTGAGTGACAGTGGTCCGGATTCAGTGTGGAGTGCGCTAGGACGAGTGAGAGTGGTCTGGGTTCAGTATGGAGTGGTCTGGATTCTGTGTGGAGTGGGCTGAGGTGAGTGATTGTGGTCTGGATTCAGTATGGATTGGCCTCAGGTGAGATATGTCTGGATTCGTTGTGGAGTGGGCTGAGGTGAGTGAGAGTGGGTTGGATTTGATATGGAGTGGGCTGAGGTGAGTGAGAGTGGGCTGGATTCGGTGTTGAGTGGGCTGCAGTCATTATATAGCAGTGTGTCTGTTTGGGCTTTTGCTTGGTCACATCTCATGGGTTGACAGGATCTCTGGGCCTGAGTTTAGGCGAATCATTGAGAGTCTCTGTATGATTGACAGATGCACCTGTTCTTAAGTCAGAAGTCTCACTCACCTGTTCTTAAGCCAGAAGTCCTGATCACCAGTATTTTTAGGGGCTGTGAGGTGTCTATTCCTAGACCTGTCATCTTTTGTAAATCACACGGGTTTACTTGCTGTACCCTTTTCTGTAGCTGCTAATAAAGTGACGGCCATGGACCGTTTAAAATGAATGTATATATTTTCCAGTGCAGTTGACCGAATGCATTTAAATGTGCTGCCTGATGTGATAATAGCGTTAATAGTGGAGAGATTCTGGTTAATAAACAGAGATTAGATTGAATGTTTACACTGTGAGAAGGCGGCCATATTGGAAAGATAACACATTGTATGATATGTGTAACGCTCAGGTCATTACACAGAATCGGAAGGACAGCGTGTGCTTTCTTTATATTAAATGAACGTTTTCCATTCCGTTTTCTTCTTGAAACGTCTGCTGTTTTATATTACAGGGACCGAAACTGCCCCGAGGGCTCCTTGGATCCTTCATATCATAACGAACTGTGTACTTGTGACAAAGATGTATGAACTGGCAGTGCTTAAGGTAACGTTCCTTTATGTGCTTTACTGCAAACTGTAATTAAAATAAATAAATATTGGTCCAATGTCCTGTGCGGATTCTTTATGCCATAAAAAGGTTTAGAAGGATCACAGGATAGCATTAAAAGCTGTTTTCCCATTTTGTCTACATATATATGTTAATTTAGTGCAATTAATATATAATTAATATAAATAAATAATAAAAAAAACACCTGATGCTGTAGAAGTCACACTGCGGGAACGTACATAATATGTCCTACTTCGAATGTAGCGTGTGACGGGATTGGATGCCGCAGCATCCAATCCCATCACTGGGTCCTGAACTATAGTCTAAAGTCAGTTTATTTTCCACCTTGTGTGTATCGCTACAGTATTAACAGCAAGAGAATAATGGATATTAAAATGCAGCATGCAAGCCGACCGTAACATTTTAAAGATTTTATTTTTAAAATCTTTTTTTTTTTTTTTTTTAGGTGGAGGACCCAAGCTCGTTTTGGTGTGAAGTGACAGCGATTGACGGCTTTCAGACATACGATGACAAGGAGTACAAGCAGATGTATGAAGAGCTGGACTTGCTCTACAGCAAATCTTACAGAAACGTTGAAGAACTCAGACCGGCAGCGTTGCCTGTCGGGGAGGTAGCGCTTGGTCATTTCTCTCATAGCTCTTTGCGTCTGTGAAACTTCTCTAGCTGGATCATGGAACACGCGTGAACTTCATTGACTAGATATGGCCTTTGAGTTTGACTATCTGATAAAGTGCCTAATGTATAGTTAAACTTCCCGTTCTTGTTTTGTAATATATATGTAGGCAGGCTAACCTTTGGGGTTCATGAAATGGGGACAGTCACCATTAAATTATGCCATTGGATACATATTTTTAAATTGACTATTTTAAAAGGTCCAACCTCAGATAGTTAGGGAGTTAACCCTTAGAACTGCTTGCAATTTTGAAGGACACATATGAATTATTTTATGTAGGACTCATTCTCGCTTTGTGTAGTTTTGCATGGTGTTTTGTGAAGAGCTGAATAGCTGGTGCCGTGCCACACTGGAATCTCCCACCTGTAGTGCAGAAGATGGCCTCGTGGAGTGTTTCCTTCTGGATCACGCCATGTACTGTCCAGTGAAAAAGATAAAGTAAGCGTTGCGCTGAATAAAGTCATTTCTCATTAACTATAATCAGTTGTGTGCATAGCTCGGTAAATTGCTTTTCTCAACCCTGATTGCATATAGTCCTAGCTTGTTATCAGCGACAGTCTTCTATGTCCACTCACACCTACAGCTAAACAAACCATGGAATTGGCTTGCAGTAATCCTACCTTCACCCATACAGAAGAAATTGTAATTAAGACTGCATGTAGGGTCATGTGGTACGGCCCATTAGTCTGCGTTTTCTTTACCTTTTATTACAAAAGGCTTTGGGCTTTTATTTTAGCATCTGAAAGTTTGGGAAGGTGCGATGTATGACTTTTAAGAATGTCTGGAGGGTTTTTCCCCATTATCGAGTGCCCAAATCTGTCCGATTATGCCTTAATAGTTGCCTTCTGTGTGATCCTATACATTCTGGTGTTTCCCCTGTGTTGTTTCTAGCTATGTAGGGGTTTTCTGCCTCTGTGTATGCGTCTATACACCTCGCTGGCATTGAAATGATTAAACCAGTTAAAAGGCAGTAAGTACAGAATGTTACTAGACATTAACTTTGTGTATCTTCTGCACCGATCGCAGCGTTCGTCTAGCTGTGGAGGAATGTAAGCAGCTTCCCTTCCGAGCCAAGAGGTTTCGGTTACATCAAGTGCAACCCGTGTCCCTCTCCATTGACTTCTACGGGGACAAGGTAGAATTTGGGTAAGATTTACCTTCTTTCCGTAGAGTTGTTGTATGGTGTGTTTTGTATTTTTTTTGTAACATCATGTGGATTTTAGATCCTGCACTATAAGTACAATGTTCTGGAGCAAAGTGTCCTGCAACAATCTATAACGCAGACCATCCCCAGTGTTTCCCACTCATCAAGAAGAAAATGTATTGATTTGTCCCAGCCACTGACAAGCCTCGAAATGCCAACAGTTACAAAAAAAATGCACTATTGCAGTGATATCGATAGGTGGTTTGTAAGTGTCCATATGTGTTCACCTTGTGCAGCATATCTCTGGATTAAGAGACATTTTCTTAAACTTTATGGTTGACCCCCCTCAGGTAAAATCCTATACTGTATGCAAGGCTTCTGTCCAAAAAAGCTTGCCGTACATGACCTGACTGACAGGCCCTTGTTGTAGGTTGAGGTTTCTGTTAGTCCAGTAATGGTCTGCAGTGGTACTGGGGCTCTTCTCACCAAATGCAGGCATTCCCTCCTGGAGAAAAGACAGCTTAAAGTGTCTTGACAATAAAAGTATGAATGAAAGCATCTCTTCTTTATAAACGATGCTGAATCATATATTGTTCATTATAACACAGAATCATTTGGTGTATTTTTTTCTGTCTCTTTTAGACCTTCAAAGAGATGGGACATCGCTGCCATTCAGTATTTTAGACAGCTTGTCAACGGTAACGAACATATTGTCACATGTGTGACCTGACCGCGCATGCCTTTATATGAACGGCTCCTCTGGCAGACTTTGCAGGGTGCCTTTTCTATGTTGTGAACATTACAAGCCTGCATTCTGCTTCAGACAAGTTGTCCAAGTTGGTTAATGTAAAGGGATTACTTTTAGTCTGATTCTAAGCTTTACGTTTCGCAGAGTCAACCTGCGTGGAAGCGAAAATATGTTCTGTGGAAACAAACAGTTTGAGCGTTTATCTCTATATCACGACAAAAGAGGGGAAGGTACCAGCGTTTAAATCTCATATATTCGGAAGTTGCTCTCGTTAACTGGGTTGCATTTAGAAAAAATAAATAAAATCTCTTTTTTAAGGTTTGTGTCAACGATGAACTTGTGGCCAAAAACTTTGCCTGTTTCTCTTCGGAGCGGAATAACGGTAAGACGGCAAAGGATGCCGTTCCCAAAAGTCATCCGAAAAAGAGTCTGTCTCCAGAAAGCTCAAAGTCTGAATCGCTTAACGCCGCGCAGGTCCTTCGTCCGACGTTTCATATAGCAGAACCGTCCCGGAGCTGCCGTACAGGTAAGTCTATTACAGGGCTGGGGTTTGTTTAGATCACTCGGGGGTGCCTAAGCAAGAATAAATAATAAACCGCGTTTTCTGTTTGCCCCCACAGGATACCCTGTACAGAGTAAAACAGAATTGGCGTTAAGGTAGGAAAACGGCGTGAGTGATGTGGGACTAATCGGGGAACAGCCATGTTTTAAAAATACCCTCTTCAGCAGTTAGTTTCCATTCCATTTAAAGGGGATCTCGCACCCTTGGTTTCACTAAACCTGTTTGTAACAGCAGCATAGTAGTTTTTTGTATGTATTTAAGTTCTTACCATACTCTCTTGAGCCAAACCATGGAATTCCTCAGTCTTAATCACCCAAGAAGGGGCATATGAATGATGGTCTATGGAGGAAAGGAATTTTTAGTAGGTGATTCACAGAAAAGTTGAATTGTTTTGGGTTTATTGTTAGTTACAGCATCTCCCGGGATGAAATTGTAGCATACGAGAAGAAGTGTGAAGAACAGCCAGACTTTGACAAGTATGTATGTGAAATTTTAGACCGTACCAAAAAAAATATAGTCCTTACATTTGAAAACCTAGGCGCACGCGCACAACACGCGGACCATTCAAAGCCATTTTAGTGCATTAAGAGCGCTGGTGTATAATTCTGTAAACATTTGTGAGGCTCTACAGAGGGAAGGTTTTTTTTCTGTGACTAACAATATTCCCTTAATTACTGGCACAACAACCTCTGAGAATGGAAAGCACTGCCATTCCTTTGTATCGCGGCGAGGCTGCGTCTTAATGGCACTCTAGTGCGAGTATTATTGTAATCTGCGTGGAACGGCACATCTGGGGATTGCCTGCAGTGGGATTTAGGTTCAATATTATCGGAGCGCAGGCATCCAAGACGACGTGTACATCAATAGAAGCTGTTGATAGCGTTTGCGTTCTAGTTGCTGTTGGACCACAAGTCCCTTCGGCAGCCGCTTTCGCTTCTTTAGCCCTTAATGCATTCGTAATTAAAAAGTATTCATTCTGTTCCACAACTGTGTTCCAGAATGAACGTTGTGCAGGAAGTTAGTGAAGAGCAGCAGCTTGTCGCGAATGAAGTCTTTTCTGGGTAAGTATGGCCATTCTTCGCTTGGCTTCACTCAGAGGGGATGGGAAGGGATCAAGAAGCTTTTACTGTGTTGGGCTCTAATGCCAAGTTCTCGGTAACTTTGTAACATTGTAAAGGCTGTACTATGGATCTGTACAGAGATAAAAACGTCGCTTAAATGCTTTGCGTACACGTGTTGTTTCATGTGATATGACTTTGGGGTTTTTTTTGTTTTTGAATTCTCCAGGAATGCTGGCGGAAGTAAAATCGCAGATGAGATTGAGTTCGATGAAAAACAAGACTCTGCCAAGTAAATAATTTAACCCCTCTCTACTCGAGCGTTTTGTACCAATTTCATCAATGGGGGAAAAAACAACAAAACGTGACAATTTGTTGATTAATGAATCCTCTTTCTAAATTTGCTAATCACAGCGGTCACATGACCGGATCGCAAGGTCTCGGCTGGTTAGTGGAGGGGGATGAGTTTTCACCGTGTCTCTCTCTCTGTTGCCAGGCTTTTACAGATTTTAAATCCCAACCCGGTGAATCTCTCGGAAGAGGAAAACGAAGAGGTACGGAGGATGTATTTATAAAATAAACACGAGGACAGCGTGATCGGCAAGGCCTGGATCCTCTGCACAGAGCGGTTTTCTGCATTCTATTACAATTTAATAAACATGTCTGTTGAATTGTATGAGATTATTTTATTGCGTTTTTGTTTGTTCCGTTGCAGAAACCGTTGGTCAAAGTACCGCAGCATCCTATATTTGTCAGCAAAACAGTTATACCGTGTTCCAGTCTTGAGTGCGCACCTCTGTCTCCTGATCTCAAAAAGGTGATCCATTAAAACGTTAAAAGGGAATCAAATAAGTCGGTTATTCATTAATATATATATTTATATTTTACAATAGATGCATTAATGCTTATTAATTAAAATAAATGCAGTAACTAAGTAGGAAGATGGATGGGATTTATATGACGGTAATTCTGAGGCCAGCAGGGTCCGGAGTATAACAAGACTGGAGATGAAATGCCTTTGAAGATTGCTTCGCTCTCAAGTGCTTAGGGGCCTTGATTACAAAGTGAAGTCTCCAGCCGAGACCCCATCAGCATGCTCATCTTACTATTATGTATTTAGCAGAGTATAGTTTAAGAATGTGTCGCAGGTAAAATAAATGTTTCCTGCCCCTACATGCTTTTGTTATCATTGTGTTCATGAAACTTACTGGTCTGAGCTTTTTTTCTTTTTTTTTTGCAGGAGCTTAGTAGAAGTGGCTACGATGGTCCAAGCTTCACCCAATCCTACTGCTGGCCTTCCATTGCTCAAGGACTGGATACCATTCTGATATCTCCTGACGGAATGAGTCCCATGAATTATATCCCACCTCTTCTCACGTTCTTACACTTTGCATCCGGGGTGTACAAGTTACTGCCGACAAGGAACGGGGTAAAATCATGTCACCTGAGAGGCAATTCCTTTAGTTCCTTTGAATTGCTGTGTGAGATACCTCTGATAATCTGATTTCTGATAATCTGTGTCGCTATGAACTAATTAGATACTGCAGACCACGGGGCTGTTACATTTCCCCTGTAGTTTCTGCCCTGTACAATGTATTTTCTCTCTCCTTCTCCGCAGCCCCTTGCGGTGCTTCTGTGCTCCGGGTGGACGAAAGCCCAGACTGTCTTCGAGCTCTTGCTGAAATACAGCAAATTCACCCGTCCGCTACACCCTGCGCTGCTATTAATTGGCTTGAACAAGGAAGAGAGCGAAAACCTTAGCATTCGAAAGGGATGTAAGTTATACGAGTGGCCCTGAAACACTCTAAACTTAAAAGACAGACAAAAAAAATTCTGATGGACCGTTTGGAGAAAAGCGTAAATTTCAGACTTTTTGTTGGCTGCCTCGCAGGTGAAGTGATCGTGAGCACCCCGCACAGTCTGCTGAGATATCTGGAGTGGCACGGGCTGCTGCTTCTGAGGCAATGTCACCTGGTCCTGGACGAGGTCGAACTGCTGTTCGCAAAATCCGAGCAACAGGTAGGCTTCGGCTTCTCTTACGTGGATGATAATATCCTTTACAAGTTGTCTCTGAGCAGAATGTGGAGGGTTATAAACTGTATAGAGCGCCCTTTGGTCTGCTGGAACTCTCTGATTTTACCTTCCAGGTCATAACCATTCTTGAAAGCTTCAAGAGAATGGTGGCTGCTGAGAACAGAGATGGCGTCCCCCAGCAGATTGTAGCCACCGGCACATACTGGCACAAAGACATGGACTGTCTGTTACAATACACCGCAGACCCCCAGGTGGTAATCACCAGGATGGAGCAGGCCGCGGTGTGCGGGAACGTGCAGCAGGTACCGTGTATTGGGACGGCGTTGTGGCATCTGCCCCGCTGGCACGTGTCCGATCCCTGGCTTGCGTTCATTTTTTGGCTTTTTTTTCCTGATTGTGGTTATTTCTATGGCCAGGTGACCCAGCTCTGCCTAGATTGTGACCGAGCAGCAGTTATGTTACGATCTTTGGATTTCACACCAGAAAACTCCCAGAAGATATTGATTTTCACCGACTCTGACGAGGAAGCCGAGCTGGTCCACAAAGTAAATAACTACCTTGTAACTTACCAAGCATAGGGGGGCCCGTCCACGTGTGGATTTGCCACCGTTCTGATATAAATCTCCCAACTGCTTCTTTTAGGTGGTGAAAAACAATTCAGTCTTCAGTATGTTGATGAATAAAAGCACAGTCCACTCCTTCGGCCGTGTTCTGGAGCAATGGAAGAAAATCTTCAGCCGTGGCACACACGTGGTCTTGGGTAAGAAAGCGTCGCTTTTACTGTGTTTCCTCGCGCATAGCTAAGGGGGTTTTTTGTGTTGAAATTATACTGTTACACCCCGAAACGTTCTCTTCTGCTTTGTTTCGTAGTCGTCACCGATGACTACACCCCGCTTTTGGAGATAACCGATGCCACGTGCGTAATTCATTACAGCTTCCCCAAAAATAAGAGTCTGTTTGGCCTGCGCCTCTTTTCTTTGCTGGACTACATACGTAGCAGAATCGAAAAGGTAAAACATTGCTTGTGATTATATATTGTGATATGTAATAAGCAGTTCAGCGGGTATCTTTCAGGCTCTTGGGGTATATGGTATGCTTGTATACACTGTGTCCAGCTTAATAAATACATGTGTTATCGTTAAGCCATCTGAGTATAAGTGCCTTATTGTCCTTTTTTTCCAATTTTACATCAAATTTGATGAAACCATCAGCTGTTTGATGCTTTTCTTCGTAAGGGAGCCATTGTCCCTCAGTTTCTCGCATCTTGGTTAAACGCGTGTTTTTATGCATGACCTCAGGCTGCGTCGGCGGAACAAGATTCCTTAAGGGCCAGATCGGTTCTGATAATGACGGAGAAACACGCGCGCTACGCGGTGCAAATCCTACAGTACCTGCGGCATACGGGGGCTCAGATCCCACCCGAGTTACTGGACGTCACGCAGGGAATACTACAGGCAGACGAGCAGACAAAACTAAGCAGTGAGATATGCCGCCACGTCAAAGCCTTTGGTGCTTGCGGGTAAGCGACAATGACGGGGTCCAGTGGAGAGAACCGCTGCAGATACTGTACTTTTACCTACTATTTATTTTATGAATTTGTATTGTTTATGCGGCAGAGACAAGTTAACGTGTTTTTCCCGTCACCATATTGACCCCCGTTTGGACCTACCGAATGAAGATGTGTCTGCTTCCACAGCCATACAGTACATAACGGTAAGCATACTGCGCGGATAGGAGTCTGGGATAGTGCTGGGTACGTGGAGGGCTTTCAGGGTTTGATGGGATACGGTTTGGGTTGGCAGGGGGATTATGGCGTGTGCGATCGGAGCGGACCTTGTCTCGGGCCAAGCCGCCTAAAAGCCATGCCCTAAAGACCGGGACTAAAATCCCAATGAATGGCAGATCTGGTTCCTTTGCAGGTGATCCCCACGCATATTGTGGACGCAGCCCGGTTCTTTGGACGCATTGTAACAAAAGAAGATGCGTACGGTCACCTCGCTGAAGAACTGATGGAATATTACCAACACGAAGGCAACAAAGAACCTGCAGAGCAGGTGGAGATGTCCGGGCTGTACGCGCTGCAGGAGGGCTCGCTTTATCACAGGTACTCGATGGTGTGAGATGTCTGTGCTGGGGTGGACCTGCGGCGGGTCTCGGATAGCTTGCCGTTTGCCCCCGCACTGGAATTTATTATTTAACAGTAAAACGTGTTTCCAGAAAGTGCATTTACTTTCAATCAGCAGAGCTGGAAACCTAGAAAGTGACGGCAGAGAAGAAGCATTTTTAATCGTCGTTGGCGTTCATTTCCAGCTTTGCTGTGAGACTCTTTTATATACCTCTTTTAGTTACTATGTCTCTTTAAAGGGTGCAGGTCCTCTCCACCAGACAGGACAACGCGGTTATAAGCACTAGTGTGAAATTTGTCGACGAAGGGAGGACAGACGACGTCCGTGGTCAGCGGTTACTGAAACTTCCTTCGCACATACAGAGTATCCCGCATCAGGCCGCCGAATTCATCGTGTGCAGAGTTAAACCAATCGACAACGAGACAGAATGGGATCCGAAGGTCCGTTTGTTTGTTGTTTTTTTTCCTTCTTTGGCCTCTATGAGCCAAACATGTTTTAACCCTTAACTTACACTTTTTTTTTATTTATAAGAATCTGTATGGAATGAGTCTCTCGAGTCTGGGTTGTTCTGTGTGATTGCTGATGCTGCTGCGTGTTATTCGCAGTAATTCTACGACAGTTGCTGAAATGTGGCAGCAGTAACTTAATTTAAACTGCCTTCGTTCCGTAACTCCGGTAAATTCACCACTTTCTCGTTTTGTTTTTAAATTTATTTATACAAAAGGTGACCAGGATTATTAGGAGGAACATCAAAGGAAAACTCCATTCTGCAAAAGTTGTTCTCAGGCTGGGAAATACCTACTGGCTCGATCCCGTGGTAAGGCGTTTGGTTTTGTATCTGTCCTTCTACTTCCAATGACATTTAGTATAAGTGATGAGGACCGCTTTCCCGTCTAGTATGAAGATCAGGACAGCAGGGGAAGATAATTTGATCTCTTTATTTATATAGCTTTGACTTCTGATGATGAAAGTCTGGTATTAGTGACCAGAGGGAACGAAGCCCGTCTGCTGCAGAATTTAAACGACAGAAACCGTTCTCTTTAATTCTCTTGTAGGTACAGGTGAGGAGACTGCCCGGCATAAGCACAGTCATCAATGAACTGAATGTCCGCCATGAGATCCTGTTTACCGGGCTTGGAACCGATAACCCCGAGCACATCCAAAAGCTTAAATCGTTAGTGGAAGAGGCCGTCGCACCTACAGAGTCTGAGTCCAGGTGGGCGCTGCTGGGGGTCTCTGGGAAATGTAAGCAGAACTTTCTGCACCTTCTTCTCACACCTAAATCTCACGTTCCAGAGTGCCGGATGAACCTGAGGAAGTACCAGAAAGCACCGAGGGCTGCCAGTCGCTTCCTCCACCGCTGGAGAGCGTGGATTGCGGTGAGTTCATGGCCTTCCGCACATAAGTTCTGCTACTAGCAGATGAAATGTGATAGACGGCAAAGCCTTTATGCATTTTGCTTTATGTCTGCTTATAAACAATAAGAATTATGACAGAAGCAGATCCAGGAAGACTGCTTTCTGCTGCTATTGGGCTCCGCATGTTCTGGACTTGGGGCGAAACCCAGAGAAAAGGTGCAAGTCAAACTGTTTTTCTTTCTAATAGAAGACGATGAGGATGATGCACCTAACAACGTCCCAAAGCCATCGACACCACCTATGGTTCAAAGGTACCCCTGAGTAATGTTCTTTTGTTAGTATAGCAAATGCCATTGATGATCAAAATAGTGATCTACCTCGTTTCCGCTGCAGCTTCCACCCAGAGGTGAAATGGTTTGAAAAAGACGACTCGGTTATCTTGACAGTGAAACTGCGAGAAGTAACAGATCCTACGTGCGTGTTTTACGCTGATAGAGTTGTGTTTAGGTAAGTAGGAGAGCCGGCACCTGACCTCTGACCTTTACGAACTATCGTCAAGATGGAAGAGCATCAGGTACGTCACAGGTATGATTCTCTCTCCTTCCCTTATATGCTGCAGCTGCCACGCTGGAGGGAAATACTACGTGGCAGATCTGTGGCTTAGCCATGAAATCCTGAAAGAGAAGTCCGGATACGTCGTTAATAACGGGCAGCCGGTGATAACGCTGAGCAAAGCAGCCACCGGGCCGTGGAGTTCGCTGCTCAGACAGAAGGTGCGACTCGCTGACACTCGGGTTAGAATCAGACGGGTATTTAGAATCTCCGCCAATTCTTTTTTTTCTCTTTGCAGTGTCCAAATGTGACTTTCGATTTCGACCACCTAGAAGATCCTGAGGACAGCAGCATCTTCTCTTATAGTAAGGCTTCGTTCAGTAACCTCCTTTTTTTTTTTTGGCCAAAAGGGCCGATACTTGGGCTTAACCTTTTTGCATGCAGCCTCCCTGTTTGAAAACATTTATACATTTTATTTAATCCTATTTCCTGCAGTCTCCAAAAGCCCCCAAAACATCTACACCATTATGAACGAAGACATGGAGTCGGAGTCATCGTCTGAATTCAGCGACTCTGACAGTGACTAGCGCCGAGATTGTGGCGTGCGTACGGGATTAGCGGTATTATTACCTGCCACCGATTAAGCTCAGTTTTATAGAAAAGCGATACTCATCGTTTTTCTTCTGTTAATTCGTCCGCCAGCAGTTATATAGTCCCTGACTTCCGTTCAGAACAGAGACAATGTGTAGGATTTAGGGGCGAGTGGATGTTTGTTACCTTGGGACCTGTTGGGGTGATTATGTTCATTTGGGTGAAGTCGGTTCAGTAGGTGAATGAATGAAAATAACACGTTGAAGCATTTGCCGTGACTGCCGCAGTATTGTAGGGCATCGCGGTGGTAAACCTAGAACCATAGAAATGGTATCCTGTATGAAGAGTACTCCTGTGGCAGACGTCGGCACGGCCGCGCGATGAATAAGGATGTCTGTACAATGTGTTTCCAACACCTAATGGGGGGTGGCATCTCCGTCATCGCAACTAAATAGAGGTAACCATGTAAACAGTGCTCAGGGCCAAATCTCTCCAAACTGCCATCTATTGCGGTCGTTTGCTCAGGATTTTGCTGGCCTTTGACTTGAAAAATGGATCACAATGTATCACTTTACCTAGAAATGTAACAATGTTCTAAAATTAAGTATATAAATATATATATATTGCGTGTATGCGATGGGAGCAGCCATCTTAACTTCCTCCTCGCAATATCGTCGCGGCCGGATGGTCGGCTCTGGTGGCGTTCAGGACAGGGGCAGCGATCTGAAGAAGGAAAATAGCCCCTGAAGCTGAGAAATAAACAGTTAAAATACGTGGATTTAAGAAAGCGGAAAGCCGCGCAGGACACCAGCTTCAGGATTAAATCAACGTGCAAACTATATTTTGTATGGATTTAAAAAGGTTTCCCAACATTTATCAGCTCGAGTTAAATCAGAGTCTATTAAACATTATAGCGGGAGTCGTTGGTTTGTAAGGAGAGGTCACTGCATTCAGTACAGCTGCTAATAAATATGTATATTAAATACATCGGGGGGAAGACCATTGCTGGCTATAATGTCCTTCAGCCACAATAACATCTGTATTAGAGGGGGTAACGCACATATTTGTTCGTTTTCTGTTTTCTCTTTTACATGTTTGCTCTTTTTTTGTTAGTCAAAGTTACTGACGTTATTTGTTAATTTGACTTTGGTTTTTGGAAATCCAGTTTTATTGATGGAATGTTTAATAAAGTTGGTAGAAAGTGCGGTTTTGAGTTGCTTATTTTGTCCAAGGTCAAGTTTGCACCAATGGTTAAAGCCAGGTGGGGACATTTAAGACAGCGGGAGACGTTATCATCATAGCAACCGGTAGAATGCCATTGGTTGCTATGGCAATAAATCCACATTGTGTTTATCTGCGGTAGGTATGGAAAGATCCCTCCGTGTTGCTGGTAGTGAACCTTTTGCAGAAACCCTGTCACAAGTCTTATACCTGGTGGGGGGGGTTCTGCTGCTTGGGGTACGTACGCTCGTACATTCCAGCCATCTGCCCCAGGGGTAGAAGATATGGCTGGTGGAAGTGTTGTCCCCATCAGTACTGGCTTCTTGGATCTGGGACTGTTTGATCTGGACTGTAACAGTATCAGAGTCTCGCCGAAGGCAGAGGAGGTGGTAATCTCTGTTTATCTCTACGATAAGGCTGAAAATGTTTTGCCTTCGCGTAGGAGGAGGACAGCAGAAACTTGGGCAAGTGGTGACCGTTATACTCGGGTTCCGCTACAGAACGGTGGAAAGGACAAAAGCAATGGATCTAAAGAGACGCGCGTGGGAACCGAATGACTGGGAAGAGAGCAGGAGAGACGGACAGTAGGAGTCGCTCCCCGCCAGACGGCCATCGAGGCTGGAGATGGAACACTAAGAACGAACAAGCTTTTCACTTTTGTGTTTTCATTATTTTTAAAAACCAAATAGGCGAGAGATTACAGTTTAGCCAGAAATACAGTAACAACATTATTCAGAAAATCAGATTCCTTTACAAACAAAACAGCTGAACGAGGTAATTGCGATTAAGGCTTAGAACATACCCTTCGGATGAAGTCCCTGGTGGTGTGGCGCAGTAAAGCCTCGCGTAGGATAGACCGTACGGGTTGGCATTTTCTGCCGGTGGGCTGCGTCCCCCCGCGCCTTTACTCCCATACAGTATGTTCAGAGCCTGCCAGCTAAACGACTAGCGCCATAAAGTACACTAACCTACGGCTCCAGCGGATCTCATCCCCCGCTCTTTCCCGCAAACGCAATTCATGTACTATTTACATAGTCCCGACGACTAGTCCATACGCAAGAACAGTCCTGATACAAGTCATTGTTTACTCCGCCGCCTCCTCCTCCGGCGGAACCACTTCCATCAACATCTGGATGTACATTGTCAGCGGCTCTAGAGAGAGAGAGAAGACAAACGCACGATGAGCGGTCAACGCTAAAATACACTGGTTAATGTAAAATAAGAAAGGGGTGTATATATATATGTATATATATATCAACACAGGGTATTACTATGAATGCTAAGCAGCCACTAACGCTCCAGGCAGCAACTTTGTTCAATGATCCCCTTTTGCCCCGTTTTAAACGTTTAAATGGATTTGTTGACGCTCAAAACATACTTGTGATTTTCTGCGCCCACTTGACTTTGTAATGCACGAACGGGAAGTATATGATGAGGCCGCTGAATATAAACAGCACGCAGTAAAGGTAGGCCCATTCCGGCTTATCAATGATGGGCGCCAGGACCAGGTAAAGCGAAACCACGACCATAATGATCGGGATGAATATCGGAATCTGGAAGAGAGAAATTGTGAGAAACATACCAACAGGCGACGAGGATCTGGAAACAGTATCAATCGTTTCAAATTCTCAATTCTGTGTTCTGATTGGCTCAAACTAAGAATGCAGTTATGGGTTGTGGGAAAGAACTTCTACTGTTGAACTCTTTCACGGCACCAACAAGTCCGTACGGCAATGTCGACGTCGTCGGTCTTAGACTGGGCTATATATCCGTAAAGGATAAGGAAACAGATTTACCTTAATTGGTCTTTTGAGATCTTTTTTTGTGAATCTCATGACGATGAGTCCAGCGATTGTTAAACCGTAGAATATCCAGACTGCGAAGCTGAAGTAGTTGATGAGGGTGTTAATATCGGCCGGAATAATGTAAATCATTCCAACGATGCCCTGTGTAACGAGAGAGAGAGAGGAGTTAGAGGTGCGCAGGCATCACGCTTTACTCTATAAGACCCAAGGACCCGTTTCCAGAAGTCTGAAATTCTGGCTGTACCCCGTAGATGGCGCATATACATGTGAGGAAAACTGTCTGCTATACTGCCTGTGACAGTTACACCAGTGACGTGAGGGGGCTTCGGGGGGCCGCCAGTCGCATATTGAAAGGCTGTGGCGTCTCACGCTCTGGATAAGGGCTTCCCCGACACTAGATGAATATGGGATAGAGGTCAGGCCCTAAAGAACGTATAAAATACCTTATGTGCCACTTACATAGAAGGTGATGGCGGGCGCTGGGGTCAGACGCTTGACGCTGATGTAGGACAGGAACTTCAACATGTGGCCTTCGCGGCCAGCCACGTACGTCAGCCTACGGGAAGAAACGTTTACTCTCTCTCCTCCAGCAGCGGGATGGAACCGAGTGCCGCTCTTTGGCTGCTCCTACTCCACGGTTGGCCACATGTCACGGAATCTCACTTTTTACATACCGTTTTAGATATGGCTGCTGGTACCGGGGCTGCCTCCTATGGGGAGAAGCTCACCGGTACCATAGGATGAAGACCTTCTCTCTCCCCTGACTGCATTGCCAATGAAAGAACTGCCCAGACGATTGCTGAACTAACCTTTTAAGCTCCTAATTTGCCGAGTTATCAACCTGCTGGGGTTTCAGTGGTCCAGAGACGGGGGGCACTTACCTGCCAGCCGTGAAGCAGGTACCATTCGCCGACCCAATAGTTGAAAACGCAACAAACAACGGGACTATCCAGGCCGCGGGATGCAGAACACGATCCCCAAACGTCTGTAAAGGAAACAGAAATCACTTGTTTAGTCCAAACTCAAAAAAACTGCAATTGACAGCAAAGTGTCCGTAATCAGCGGTAGCTTTGGGAGCGAAGCCGAGCTCGGTGCGGCCACGCGGAGGCAAAGGCTTGGACCAGTCATTAGTGTATACGTATTGTTTTATACGGACAAATGATTTAGGGGCTCAAACCAGACAACGGTAGGATACGCCATGGGCAAATTTAGCAGTGGGACAGCCAAAGAGGTCACACCGTGTAGACAAAAACTGATCCGTTGTGCTGCGCGGCACGGACTGCGGTAACAATAAGGTCACAGGGCTATTTAGGAAGCATGGTCCTTCCTGATCGCTCGGCCTCTTTGAGTCGATCATTAAACCTGAACAATCTTTTAGGTCCCGAGGGAACACATCGGGTTCCACCGTCTCTACTCACCACGGCCACTGCTGGCGACTGCAAGAGCTCGGTGGCCGTCATCACCGTGAAATAGGAGACGTTTATCAGCAGGTAACAGACGACGATGACCGGGATCCCGATTATAATAGAGAGGGGGAGATTTCTGGAAGACACAATCAAACTTGCATAAACTCGGGTTATTTCGACAACGAGGTCATCGAATACAACGTTACTCTACGCTTCTAACTCATCTTCTGTGAACTTTAACTGACCATACGGCCGCTATACATACATACAGCGAATACCAACGACTGCTTATTATGGAAAAAAAACAATCAATAATAGAACTTTGAACTGCAGTTTTTGTTATACGTAGAACTCGGAATTAATTGACTTTCAGGGCTCGTGCGCTTCCTACCTGTATGGATTTTTCAGCTCTTCTGTAATATAATTGAGCTGATTCCTAGAAATAAAGCAGAACGTTGGGACACAGATCAGGAACATAAAGATCCGTTAACATTTCACAAAATAATTAATGACTTAGCAAAGACCCTTTAATTTTTTTGGGCGTGACAAACGGAGCTTGCACTGCTCTCTCGGATTAGTTACGGATTTGACGCCGACCGACCTACCCAAGGGCGAAGTGGATGAAAGCGGAATCCCATCCGTAAAAACGGATGTATGTCTACGAGCTCATATCCCGGGAATACTTACCATCCATCGTACGCCCAAAGGCCGTTGTAAAGAGCCAAGCCGATCCCTCCGGCTGTGATCTTAGAACCTTCAAAACTGTTCTGAAAGTTCTGGGTGTTTCCTGGAGGAAAAGCATCAATAGTCTACATTTTAGCGCATTCCGGCCGCAGGATTTCCCTGTTAACAAGAAGCGATTAACACCGCACACCAGCGCTAAATACTTCGCGTGAAACGCCATAATGTGTGTCGAAACGTCTGGGGATACCGGATCGTGTAGTTATTTAATGTATCTGCGGGTATATATATATATATATATATATATATATATATATATATATATATATGCAGTACGTACCTTGCGCCAGCAGAACGATGCCGCTCACAATAATAACTATGATGATTATCATCTTGGCGGCTGTGAAGAAGTTCTGCACGTAACTCGCCAGCTTGACGCTCAGGGCGTTCACCGTTGTGATCGTCACTAAGGAAGGAAACGAGAGGGTCAGACGAACAGTCCGGTGCAGTCCTGCGCATGCACTAGGCAGCCATTCATGCCTATAAACCCCCGGGGGGAGCCACTATTCTCCCAGGAGGAGCATTAATGCCAAGTATTCCTGGCCTCCTTTGTATATAGGTCCAAATACAACTGCCCCCTAATAACGAGAGATCCAAATTATATATACACATACAGATTAATAACCCCGGGTAAGGCGCCATACTTACTGATGGCCGCCGCTGCCAGGCATTTAATGACCACCGTCGGCGGGGTGCATCCCGGGTAAAAGGGCGCAGACGCGTACTCTGCAAAACTCAGGCAGATGATGGCAAACGACGACGGCTTCATTACGATGACACTTGCCCAGGAAAAAAGGAAAGCGGGGATCGGCCCAAAGGCTTCCATGAGGTAGGGGTACTCTCCCCCAGACTTCGTGATCATGGTGCCGAGCTCGGCAAAACACAGGGCACCTGAGGACAAGCAGACGGACAGATTATTCCATCTATCAGAAAGACTGACTCCTCGGTGCCGATCCGGATGATCCTACCGCCTCTCTCGGTCTGTGTCAACTTACCCAATACAGAGATGACTCCGCAGACGGTCCAGATGATGAGACACGGTCCCACCGCGCCGGTGTTCAGGAGAACCGATTTGGGGGAAATAAAAATGCCAGATCCGATAATCGTTCCGACGATAAGGCTGACCCCGCTGACCAGGCCCACCTAGAAGAGAGCAGAATGAATGGGTCGCCCGGTGGACACGTATAACAAATCAAATGTCATTATCAAACTTCATTCATAATTCCAACCCGGGTAGACAGATTCAAAGCTTTGGGATGGGGGGGGGGGGTTACCGAATTGTACGATACTTGAAGATCTAACATTAATAAACTAAACACTGAAGATGGGTTCCTAATCCTATCTTAACCCTGACGGATGATGGCTATGTATCGGAAGTCTGAAGGTCACCAGGGCAGCCATGTGCGATCTTCCAAAGGGTCTATCAAGGACCATGATTTGTCTACTGTCAGCCACCATCACCGCCAAGAGCGCATTAACCGTATCGCCCTACAAATTCCTGTACGGAAAAAACGTTACACGTCATAAAAATTCCTTCACCATAAAGACTAATTAAGACCTCGTCCCCGGTACTTTGACCTCAACCATAACGTTCCGGGGTCAGCTTGGGTCCTTTAAACCGGATGCCCAGTTCCAATGTTACCAGCAACTTTCCCGGCGCAATAAAAAAGCCAACCCGTACGAGCCGGAGATTGAGACACGGACCCCGGAGTTTATAAAGCTTCAGTCTTGCCTGCCGCCTTAAATCACAGTTATTAGAATCTTCATCCGTACAAAAAAAACATACATTTTTGTAATTACTTTATTTCAATATCTTTGTAGTTATTTAATAATAATAACTGTAATACTTTCTATCTTAACATAATTCCACCCATGAAACGGCTGCGAACGCGATTTTGTGCTGGAAGCATTAGTTATAAACATATAATAACCCCAATTTTGGGGATTTTGGGGAAATTTTGGGATAGGTCTGTGTTTTGTTTTCTTTAAATGTCCTTATGAAACTGAGCTTGTTACTTAGCTGCGTGGCTTCCATAAACCGATCACAGACACCTACAAACCATTAGAAACGGCCGAGTTCTAGAATCTTATCTCAATCTCTGTTTAACTCCATAGCAATCGGATAATCATTACTAAGTACTTAGCTTATTTACAATGTTTGCGAACAGTCATTAACCGCGTTGCATATTCATTAACCTGCAAAGTCTTCTGCTGACAAGAGGCAGAAAAGTTGGAAAAGTCTAAAAAAAAACATGCAAGAGCTCCAACGAAACACAACATGGCGCACGCTGGAGATACTTGGGACCATTACTGGTTGCTCCAGTTGGGCCTCCAAGAGAAGAAGACATTGTGAAGGCTACAAGGAGTCACAGGGGGGGAGGTCCTCGGGGTTCCTCAAGTTTTGGAAAAGTGTTACAGATGGGGGTTTGGAGGCGATGGTCACTGGGGAAGAAGCCCAAACCCAACACACTCTTCTCCATGAGCGGCCATGACTTGGCATTTGTAGATGCCAGGATGGGGTTAAATGCTGAACGCCCTTGTCTCTACTACCGGGCTGATCAGGTCCTGGAGGAAACACACATTTATTTTATTGTGCGTTTTGTTTTGTAATAGGACTTATTGTGTCAGAGGTCCTCTAATAAAGTGAGCGGCCCTTTCCTTATCATTTGGCTTTTGGACCCAGCTTTCTGCCGAAGCCGTATCTGATGTGATTACATTTCAAGTGAAATGACACATTTAAATCACAGTGGAAATAACCTGTTTAACTTCAGATTGTAAGCTCTGGGGAGCAGAGTCCTCTTCAGCTTTTTTTTTTCTTTTCTGTAGGAGCACTTTAAAAAGTCCTCAAAAAAAAAGTTTTAGAAACTGTGGTGTATACATATCCTCCTCTAGGCCACACGCAGCCCTTAAACAGTTCCCCAACCTAAACATCTGAATAATTGCCTCCCCAGACACCAAAACGAATGTGCTGCATGGTGAACCCATCCTGGGGGTCTCTTGGGGTTCTGGGCGAATGATACTGTTCCCGGTACCAGATGCCATATCCTGAACTCTAGAACCCCCACAAGCATCTCTTGGGGTACTGGACAGCTGATGCTGTTCCCCGGTATCATATGCAGTATTCTGTATTCTAGAACCCACACAAGCGTCTCCTTGGGTTCTGGGTCACACCTGCCGTCCAAGCTTTGGCTGACTGATCATGAACATTAAGCATTTGCTGTACCTGCTCTTTAACTTCTCGCTGATGTAGCAGAGACATTTTACCGATATAACCATCTTCCCAGCCCTCTGAGATGTTATTTGATGTATTTCTATATAATACCAGAATGAACAATTACTCTCCACTTGTGTGTAAAATGCCGATACAGTAACGTATGCTGCTGTTATTAGATGCTGACAATGTCTGGATGATGGGGCTTGTTGTCTACCAGCTTGAGGATGCCTTCCAAGAAACTGGAAGTTCCAGCATCATGCCCACCACCCTACTCATCGCATTGATTTCACGGCATTGGCCCCCGGCCTTCCTTCGCCCGTCTATTTGGGGCTGAGCTTTGATTGGTGGGTTTGCCGGAGGGGGTATAATACTTGCCTGTTTCTGTAGGTTCATGGACTTGGGCTCTTTGCTTTGGATGGACTGCTGGTCTATTGCTCCATCCTTAACCCCCTTCCGGTTTCTGGCATTCCCGTCGTCCATTCCGACGACTGCTTTATTCCTTCGCCCTGGAGAAAAATCACAACAGGAAGTCGGATTATAATTCCCAACGTTCACCCCCTCCCCGGGGCAAATCGCCTAATAAAACAACCCTTATCTGCAATCATCGAAACATGTCCTTCTGGAGGAGCGATTACCTGGCGGCCGGTCTCCATATTATCAGCTGCTCCAATGTAATCAAAATCAAAATTAGGTACATACCGCACTGTTACTCATAATCACTTGAGCTAATATATCCCATTGTACAACGCTGCGGAATATGATGGCGCTATATAAAGCAATAAACAACAATATGCAGGTCCTGATAAATCAAAACAAGGGTTCAGTTTTTGGGGTTTATTCCCCAAACGGCCAAAAAGGGCTCCCTGTGGTTTTGTTATATTATTATTTATTGATTTATAAAGCGCTAGCATATTCCGCAGCGCTGTACAAAGGCCTCATTGATTTAACCATACGTTATTCGGGGCCAGCTTGGCAAGGAGAAGCTCCCCAGGGCTGGCTCTTCATAATACGCGCTGAAGTTGGGAAGATGAAGCCGTTACTCTCCAGCACGCAGTTTAGTGGATAAACCCCCATATCTCTTGGAGGGACGTTTGTGGCATTATTCTGCGCAGACATTTAACATTTAAGGGGCTGATGAGAAATATTAAATCACATCAGATGGATCCCACCTCTACAAACCATTAACCCCCATCAGAGAATTACCTCCTGGTGTCACGGAGTTCGCTGCAGTAAAACAAAGCGGCGAGCCCTTTAACGACAACACGCGTTATCCTTCCTTATCTGTATTAGCACACGGGGGGGGGGGTTTACTTATATAGAGCATGAAGTCATTGATCGTTTACATGCTTATGTCACATCTCTGCAGATGGCTTCAGAAACAAAAACAAATCGCCATTTATGGGCCAGTTTATGGCTATACTGCTTACACGGAAAAGCGATTATTGGGAATTACCGAGCAATTTGTCGATTGCAGCGATCGCACTAAGGAAGACAGACGCAAAGCATCTTTCAAAATGAATACAGTCCGAAACATATGTCCCGTAGTCTAGAAAATCCAGTCCCTGCGCTGGTTTCTGTATTAAGGAAAGATGGCCATATGGGAGACAGAGCTGTGAGCAGACATTTAAACCTATTTGAAGGACCCTGACACTTTAAAAACAAATCTGCCCCAATACAGATTCGGGCACTTCCAACAAGCTCTGTTAAAGCAGAACCTCTGCCACTTTTAAGGTGCTGTGCCACTACCACAAAAGATTTGCTGCCCGCTCCAGTCCGCCGAGCGAATAAACCATAGCGGGTCTGTCCATTTATTCTAACCCTGAAGGGTTAATCACATGAAAACAACACAGGCTTTTAAGAAGGCTTTTCAGTTTCTATGGCAACAACCCATCAGTGCCTACTTTTCGGTCCCAACGAGGCCAAATTATCCTGGATTTTGTGCCATAAACCCGACCTCAACGCCTATTTTTGCCTGAAATACTTTAACACGAGATAACATTTCGCCCCAAAGCTTCACGTTACTCCCGGTAGAGATATAAACTGTTGACATGGTAACATCTGTCGAGCCCTCACTACCCCCTGATTCCTGCGCCAGTTATAAAACAAATACGAATAGCATCGAAAAAGCAGCCAACCGAGAAAGAAGAGGACGGCAGTCACGACAACGTAATAACACGGACATTTCTAAATTCAAATTGTTAGGGGCAGAATTTAATATACGATATCCAACAACAGCGGAAAGACGGGAAAGGTGGTGCTTATGAGATGCAGAACGCATCAAGGAAACTTGGGTCCTCCAGAGATCAACCCCAGTCATCATCCGTGGTCACCAGAAGACCAAGAATCCAGTAGATCTGCTTTAATCCTCCTATCTCCCGGGAAGTTACCTGTTAGAAGTTCCGAATCAACGAAGGGTCAGATCCCGATCCTCGAAGGAGCGTCGAACTCCTCTGGTCTTATACCACGGAGATAACGTTCCCTGGGAAGCTTCGCCAGCCTAGAAAGGGTTGGAGAGAGCGCAGATCAGAGGTCATTCGTAGTAATTATTAAACGCGCTGCTAATTACTGTGTGACAGTAAAAGTAACACTTTGTAACACTTTGCCGGGGTGTCGGGATGGCCAGAGATGACGGTATGCCGCTGCTGACATGCTATGTGCGAGACGTCGTCCTTCCTGATGGCTCGCACAAAGCGCCGTTGTTCGCCGAAGCCCACACACAGACTGTCATCGCACGCCATGAACGCGACAGCTCGTACCAAACCCTGTATTATTAGGAAACGCAAAGCTTTTCCTGGATTCACCTTCGCGGCGAGAAGTAAACAGCCGAGAAGAGAGCGTTCGAGGCATCCGTTACTCGAGGAAAGGAACAGTTAGTTATGAAAGGTCCTAGAAACACGTTCCCACGCACAGAATCAAACGTCTCCGAGCGGCGAAGACACGAAACGCCGAGATCCTTTTCATCTAATTACCGCAATGTTCCGTCAGCGGAATTTTCACATCATCGTAACAAATTGTCAGCTCTTTAAAGCTTGTTACATATCATCAAATAAATAGAAGGTCTAAGAGGTCCACATAACACGGGTGACACATAATGGGGTTTATAGCGTGCATATGGAGAGACGGGGACTAACACAGAACACGCTATCATAATTAGCATTACAATATAATGTTATGACATCATACAACCCTTATGACGTCGCTCTCTCCCGGGGTCCTGACTTCTTATAAGGGTCTCTAACCCCCGACAGTTACTAATTATGATAAAACCATTAACCGATGTCCTTAACTATCAGTTACAACATATTCCAAAGTTATGATGTCACTTTAGCATGCACAATGTTACTTTTGATGTTTTGACGTTGATTAATGTGACAACACCTAGCGAGTAAATAGCCGGGGGGGCCGCGGTCCGAGACGCAGTCCTTTAATAACTCGGGCCCCTGGGTTAGTAAATTGCTTACCGCTGCTCTGTTACTCATTCGGCTCCTTTCCCAAGCAGTGCAAACCTGACAGCCCCTGGGGCATGTAACGGCTAACCCTTCATTGTGACCTCGGGGTGAAGGACCCAGGGTTCAGTCACCGCCATAAGCATCGACATAGCAGAAAGCCACCCATCCACTCAGCCCTTTTTTAAACAAAGGAACATTCATCACAAACTTTCCGTACTACCTCCACTGGAACGCTAGTCCATGTATCCACTACCCTCTTTCTATACCATCAACTCACAAATCCTACGCAATCCAACGTTTTCACTCAATAATTGGATTTCGGTGAAACCGGAAAGATCTGGAAGGGGGGTAACGCACATAAAATTCAACATCAGTTAGAAAACCGTAACTTGATTGCCTGTTATCTGCGTAAATATTTATGGAACATCATTTTCGGAGCGGATCGTCATAATGTTTACGACCCATGCATACTTCTGGTAATAAATAGACAATAAATGATTAGCTTGAACTTGTAATCAGCGGGACGAGCTTTATAATTTCCCGTAGACTTTGACAGGTCGCGTTTACTGGTTACACATAAACCATCTGGTATGCCGTGTCCATCGCTTACATTGCCTGTTATCACATGTAAAAGCCAGGAGGATTACATATTAGTGTCTTGGAAAGAGCGAGCGGGCAGCTGCGCCAGAAGCGGACACACGGACACGCTGCAGCCGTGACACGTACCACGCGGGGCCATTCCCCGCCGGGATCACGTATTGGGGGGTATCAGTGGGCTGAATTGTTAATGAACGGACCCCACAGACTATGACGCGCCATGAAGATCCACGAACAGCCAGTGTATTCGGCTGCGATAACCTCGAAACCTAATCATACCATATAATAATCCTATTAACGCGTTCTCAGCACATACCTGGATATAAGCTCCCACAGGGTTGGTTGCGTTGTTCCCTGTCCGTACTACTACACAAACGGACAGCTTTGTGCAAAACTAACAAAAAAAAAAAAAAAAAAAAAATCAGACTTCCAGAAATGATTGCTTTTATCTTATTAGGTAAAGATTCAGTTAAACGATATCCACAAACACACCCCCATTTAATGACAATACATTTCCTATATATATATATTTATATATAATTACTATTTATGAGTATTTAAGCTGCCCGGCCGTGCCGTACCTCCTGGCCGATGTCCCGGATCCAGACTCGGGTCTTTGAGCTCTCGTCCCCGTCCGCTCTGGTTGCCTCTACTGATACGGCTTCTGATCTGCTCTTTAAATTTTACTCTTTAATCTCATCCCCCCCCCCCCGATATTCTTTTTTTTCTCTGAATCACTCAACGCAACTCTGTTATTTTTTAGGTGTTTTTCCCAAACAATGAAACAATAGACTACCTAAACAAGGGTATGTAAATTTCTTTTGAGTATTCGCTTGGGGTTTTCCATCTCCTGTGCTAATCTCATCAATGCCCTTCGCCGAAACCCACCAAAAGTCTACAGTCAGCCATTCACCTGCATTCCGAATATAAAGTCATCCCTAGCTACCTATAATCATGCAAAGAACGATGCATTATGTACACATTTTTCTCATTTTGTCTTTTGATCCCGTCTCCTGTGCTCATCAATACACGAAACCCACCGTGGCCACCGATTCCTGCCGACCTGCTACATCATCAAGACAGACTCCAAAAAGCCAGCCCGGTGGTTTCACGCATTGGCTCAAGGATCCACACGTTTGTTCTAAGCATGTAACAGAGAAAACAGTCCGGTCTGTTAAAGTTCTGATTGCCCTGGAGCGGAAAGTAAATGGCAGACTTACCGAGCCGCTGGAATTCGGGAAACAACAAGCGTTTCAGGAGATGACTACATTCTGGTCGGCGAACGGGCCGAGACAATGGCCTTCTTGTTACAGCACGGTTCAAATTTCATTTCAAGAACGCATTCGTGCCACTCGGTTCCTGAATAGAACTCGAAACCCTCTGTGTGTATGAAATATGAAAGGAAATTGTGTTACGCGGTCGCGATGACCTGCAATACGAGGCGAGGGACTGCGAGTTTCACCGTCGCTAGAATACTTAATACATACCCTGTTTGTTTTGTGCAACGACGCTGAAAAGAGATATTCTCAAACAGCTGGAATCATACACACAGAGCCATAAACATTCCGGGGTCTAATTATCGAGTGAATCGGTTGCTTGGAAACAGACATTTTGCCAATAATCGGGCTTCACGGATATAACTTTTCTTTTGCCATTTTAATAGCAATGTGATGCTCACTTGTCCGGCACCCGGGGGATCCTCGCACGGACCTCCGAAGCCCGCTCTTTCTTTTTTTCATGCTCACTCCTGAGCGGGAGAAGATTCTGCGCACGTCCACCGAAAGTAACGGGCCACGTTCCCCGCCACAGGTTACAATAGACGTACACTCGAAACACAAATCAGCCACATAAAAGTTAAAAAGTGAGCGAAGAATAAGCTTAGAAATGATGCTTTCTTTAATATTCCGCAAAAATAAGCTTTTACAATCGGTGAAAAAATAACTTACAAATAATTCATTGAGCAAACTTCATTCCTTCGCTTTAGCAAGCGGTGTTAAAGACAGTTTTTTAATGCTATTACCCTTATTAATAAAAATGCACATTTAAGGCTGCCAAGGAATTAAGGAGACCCCTAAAAACCTCTCGATTGAAACCACTTTCCAGAAAGCGGCGCCCGCTCACTGGATTTAAATCTGAATTCTGCGAGATTCGCTTCACGTACGGCCTGGCTTTTAGTTCATTCCTGCTAATAAACGTACGTCGCGCCAATCAATCAAAATATATTTCTATGTATTTACAATTTATCAAAAATATCAATAATTAACACACACCATAATTGCCGAATAACAATTCAAAAGAACAGACCAAAAGGGAATGTTAAAAATTAGTGACGAAAAGGGATCTCGGCTGGACATGAATGAAATTAAACTAATTCTGACCCACTATGTAACTTATTGATCAATTATAATTTTTTTTGCAGAATTCCATGTTTTTAAAGCTTTATAAAATTCCTAATTTTTAACAGAATGCCTGAGCAGTCACAAATATATATATATATATATATATATATATAGTTCATATTTTAACAACAGCCTGTGGTTGGTGGGTTTGGCCGATGCGCATCCAGACGACGGGAGCGATGAGACCGGAATGAATTTTTTTTTTTTTTTTTGGGTTGGTTATAGAAATTCCTGCTGTTTTCATTGATACGTCACCTTCAAAAACGTGTATTTTAGGAGTGTTTATTTGAGCGGTTCTTCTCCGTGGGTCGAGGAATTGACATCACAATAGCTGAAGCTGTATTCATTGACGGAGGTCGCCTGAAATCCGCGCGGGCCGTGGCCGTCGGCCAATTGACTCTGTTTGAGGGCCTTATGCAGAAATTCCTTTAACTGTTTGTTTTCATGCGACGTGGATTCCCAAATGACCTCAAGTTCTCCTTCAACTTGCCTGAAAGAAAGAAAAAAAGAGAGAGAGAAATTACAGCCGAACGTCTCGGAAAGTCAGACGGAGAAATTCCAATCAGGTTCCTTCCGACTGTCGCTATTTTAAGCGCTCAAAGACGTCTCCCGAGGTCTTGGAAACATCATTTGCGTTTATCTGTTACAGAGTGGCGAGTCTGCTTACCAGCGCGCAGCGTGACGATTCCGTATTCCGCGTCCCGGAGCATATATCCATTCAAGTAACCGACGTCTAAAGAGCATTTACATCGCCATATGTATAGCGTAAAAAAAACTCCGGTGTAACGAGAAGGGAATTCAAAAATGACCCAAAATGTCCATGATTTAAGTAAATCTTCATCCTGGGATAAGACGATCTGGGTCTATCGGGAACGTATTTATGGACTCAAGTCCTAAATTACTGGCAAAGACCCTGGGTGTGTTTTTTTTTTAATATTATTGATTTTCTGGTGATTGATAAATACGCCACAATATACCCCGTTGTGATTAGGCAATCATGGGACTTTGTAGGGCATCTACCAGCCTTATAGACGTACGTCCCGGGCAGGGGAGACGGCAAGCATCACCAGGGGGTATCCCGGTAAGATAACCGGCTTAAAACCATGCTGCTTCATCAGTAGATGACTAGTGGCCCCGTTACAGGGTGGTGGCCAGGTCTTCCTCCGTGAGAACGAACGGCATAACGTCTACTGATCTTATTCTAGAACACAGGAGCGCATCGGGAAATCCGGGCAAGAAACAATCCGATGGGATCCATCAGAGTCCGATAACAGGCATGCCCCAACACTCAGGGCAAACGTTTGGATTCCCTGCTGAGTGACTTTCCCTCCTCCAGAAATCAACTTCTAAAATAAAAATGACCTTGTCTGAAATCTGCCCGATTAGCCGGTGGAATGAGCGGAAGCGCAGGACGTTCATGTGATAAAGTGTCGCCCTCCGGTCGGCGGCTGGCTCCACCAAGCCCATTATCATTAGCAGCGTCGGTCTGCTCCTCCACGCAGACACCACTGGGCTGCTTAATTACGTGTCAGCTCGACGCTGATTGCACAGTCCCTGCCTTGAACTATCTGATCCCATTATCTCGCTGAAATGTACCCTTAAATTAACGAATTTCATTTAGCCTTGCAGTAAGTTTTTGGTTACAGTGGACAATCTCAATACCCAAAGGGGGTCATCGCCTACTCTGGGCTACAATGTAACGGATCGCAGAACCCCTTTGGTGCCCACCTGGCACTCAGATCCCAAATCCTAACATCACGTCCCATCCTTATAACCCTGCAAGTGCCAAATACGTATGTAGCATCCGTCTGATACGAACAGGGATACGGCGCTTTGCAGACGACAGACCAAATGGGCAACGTGGACACCCTGCAAACATTTTAACACGTGATCACCCATGCATCATTTTTGGAACAACCTTGATTGAATTTACATGGAGACGTTTATCGTTGCTTTCAATAAGCATGGCCTCGAATTACTGGGCTCCAAACGCAAGTATGTCTAAGCTGGAAGACAAAAGGGGGCATCCGGTCCGGCTGGGGTCAATAAACCGCTCCGGAGTCGGTATAACGATGGCTTCACGGTACAGCCATTTATTGGTAGTTATTAAAATACATTTCTGGGGTATCCTGGGCAGCGGCGGATGCCCCGTTACATATCCGTCTCGCTGCCCACCGCAAAGAAGTGTTTCATAATAACATTTACGAGCAGAGGGATCCACGCAGGGAGGGGACAGCTTTACTGTGGGTGGGCATTGATGAAGCGCTTCGCTGCTCTCTTCCGCCGTACCAGAGATGCTGCCCTTTCTGCCGCTTCATTAACACACACAATTACACACCGACACCTCGTCAATTACCAGGGGGGAGCTGGTTTGCTTCTATTAGGAACGGGTATTAGCGAGCAGCTTGGCCCCCTGGACCAGAGTGTCTCGGGATCGCAGACGGGACCAACACGCTAACTGCACGAAGTGCCTTTGAAATGCAGCCAGCCTGACGTAACGAAAGGTTTTTGTCGTGGTTCTTTGTGAGGTGGGATTGCTTCTTTTCACGGAGGGTGGTGAGAGCCATTAGGCTTGTAAGGAGTTGGATGAGGGAGAGGAAGAAGAGCTCCAGCAGCAGCAAAGCCAATGCCCACCAGCTGTGCTGCTGCCCCCCATCTCCCAGCCGAGCCGGGTTTTTTTTTTTGTCTCGTCGATGACAAGCTTACCTTTTCTGCTGCAAGACCTCGTCGAGAGCTTCCTGACGATCCTGCAGCAGCCGCTGGAGGTGTCTCATCTCACGCCGGTGCTGGCTCGTCTTGCCTGCATAATCTTCCTCCTGCTCTGTCAGTTTGTGAACGATGCCTTCCAGCTTCCCGGCTGTCTTCCTCCTGTACACCTGCGAGAAAGAGACATGGCAGGGGTGATTAAAAGACCCGCGTCCCCAGGGCTCCCGGCGCTTCGCTCACACTCGCTAATGTGATGCTGAAAACATTCAATCAGGTAGGTCCGCTTTATCGCTGTCTTCACTCGTTTGCTTGCAGACGCTGCTGCCTGCAATACGACGGCAAGCGGTCTCCGCTCCTTCTAATACCCCCAATACTCGGTACGTTTAAAAAGATCTAGCAGCAGAACCTCTCCTTGTGTGATCGTCATATAGATCAGTTACTACTATTAATCATTACTCATTGCAAGCATCGGCCCCCCCTGCCGACACACATTTAGATCCCCCCCCCACGACAAGAAACCAATGCAGTAACAGTAACAATTCCAAAAGCCGTAACTAAGTATCCTTCAGTATTTCTTTGGTATTGAAGACTCGGCGGGCCAGGGGGGGACGTTAACCGGCCTCTACAAAGGTTTAACCCCTTGCCTCCCAATGGGGGGATGCCGCAGAACTTTAAATGGATCTACTCTGATGTTTCCACTGGGAGGGAACGCGTTAAAGCGGAGCACTAACGCCGACAGCTTTGGATCCGATCCCTGCTAGGCGTTCCTTGATGCCAGAGCAGTTTCTAAGGAGACGTCCCGGGGTTGGGGGTGGCCGGTCAAACGGCCGGTTTCATTAATCGGATGTCTGACGCCAAATGAATGGTGTATGTCGCGGTATGAAACAGAGGTGGCCTACCGCTAATGAGCCCCTTAATTGTATGGCGCCGCACGGCGCATGCGTCACTTTCCCCATCTAATTGCTTCCGATAACTCATACACAGACTTTCCCCTGTCTGATAAGAGTCGCCGACCCATTTGACCCCGGGGGTCCCGCAATGCGTTTCTCGGGGACGTTGCAGGGGGTCCGGTGTTTTTTGGGGATCCATACTAACACCTCGTCGGGACGTCTGCTAAGACCCAGGGATTGCTACAGAGTGTGCGTGCCGGTGAATGCTGCAGGGGTTAACCTTGGATTTGTGGCTTTTTGGGGGGGGGGGGACACTAAACCGACACGTTACCAGATACAATATTACTATTAAACGGTTCTCGGAGTAGCAGATGGGCGATCGCTTCACTGATGTATAATTTAACCTTCTGCTATTGAGAGGATTAAGAAAGCTCATGCAGAATAACACTAGTGCCTCCGAAATCAGGAATAATTAGTATAATTGCCCCCGGCTAATAGAAGGAGCTCTTTATTTTCTTTCCCAATTACACGGTATCGAGACAAAAGAGAGAGAAGACGCCTAAACGGCGAGAAGACAGCAAGTGCAACACGTGAAGCCTGTAATTAGAGGCAAAGCGCATTTCTTTTAATGGCTGGAGGTTTCACCGGCAGAGAAGCCGACGGCATTTCTAATTACAGGCCACTGACACCATCAAGTAACGGGGCTGCTTCTTTAACAGCTTATTCACCCCCCTCCCATCACGGGGGGGCACATCCAGTACAGCTCTATGTGGCCCCCACGCTCCCAAACTGGTCTACCCCCCCCTTCTAGGGACACAATGTTTTAAAAGCTGGCTCGGAGGAGATATAAGTTGTAATCATGGAGAAACCGGGGGGGGGGATTTTTAACCCCCTTTCTTAACACGCAGGGCGCCTTGTAGGATTAGCACGATGTGTCGTGTCTCAAAATGAGCAACCTTATATTTTTGAATGTTGAAGAGCGACAGCTGCGTCAAAGAAAGTTACTTCTTGTTTAATCGCGACGCTTTTCATAAACGGGATAGGGATTAGGCCACGCTTACCCACGTAGTCGAGGATCTGTTTAATGTTGACTCTGGGGAAGATTAACCCTTACAACATTTCAATAAAACCACAGCACATGCGCATCCTGCACTCAATCTCTTTTTTCCTAGCAAAACGCCGTAGTGGTCTATTTTTTAAAAGTGATGATTCAAGGGAAACATTACCGACGCCTCGCATGTATAGGATGGGTTTTAAAAGCAATACGCGCCCCACACTGGAGCGCAACGCATTCCGCCACGAGAAATTCCTCGACAGATGATAACATACAGAGTCGGCCTTCATTCCTGACACCTGACGTACCTCAATGGTGTCCGGTCCCATTTACCCAACTTAAAACGTCCACAGTCCTCACCATCCACATACACACGCTTATACGGATATACATACTTTACAGACATGCGGTCTAAAAATATATAAACATATATATATTATAAAATAAGCCAGCTCTTCTGGATATCTTAAAAAGGTATTTTTTAGGAAACAGTTAATGAAGAAGTGATTGAACCATCTGCACCCTTCCTTGTTTATAAATGTATCCGTTTGCAGCGCCATTGCTATGATTACCATTCTAGATTACTGCGCATGCATTGTTAGAGAAAGCTCTTAGATTGCTTGATTGACCTTCTGAGCAGGATTCAAGCTGTGATCCCCCCCCCCGCTAAGGCAACCGAGGGTGGCTTCTCCAAAGCCGAGCCGTGGACACCAAACGTTTAGCTGGGGGGTCTGCAACAAAAGGCTTTGCTCTAGGACCATCGCGTGGATTTCTTGCCAGAAACCCCTCCATCACGGCACAGAAGAGGAGATCAAAGACAGTCACCGAAGGTCAAAGTATAAGGAACTCAACCAAAGCTATCTCTCCATCATCGTATCTATCTAGGTGTCTTTATTGATGCTCAATACCTCCTCTTCTTACCTGCTCGTTGTCATTGTCATCCCCAGCCTCTCAACCTGTCCTTGACTTTTTTCACCCCAAACCTACAATTTTGTCGTCTTGGAACCAGCAGGGTTACAGAGGAACTTTAATTCAATGCACAAAACAAAAGATTTAAAGAGGTTATTATGGCTGGCGAGATCCAAATCGTATCTAGAGAGGCATTAGGAATCAGGGCGGAGGAAACAGAATAAACTCGTGTGATGGGCTCGGACGGCAACGACTGTTCCACAGAGCTTGCAATCTATAACCAACTTGAGCGGTATGAGGTACTCGTGGTATCTGCATACACGACAGTCACGATGACAGACACAGATTACCCAGATGATGACAGGGAGGACCGCAGCCCTACTTATGTGTAAAGATACCCGGCGACGCAGTTGACATGGATTTCTGTCTGGAGAAGGCTGCGCGTGGAATGTAAGCCCCGAGCCGCCGGCTCCATGCATTATTCAGCGACTGTGAAATCCCGCAGCGTAGGAAGGAAGGCCATCGCCGGCAGCGTGTCATTACTGTGACAGTCTCGGGAATTGGAGATGACAGCCGGCGAGCGCCCTCCTGCCATTAGTTCTTCAACAAGGTTGTTGCCTTTTCCGGAATATAGATGCTGTTTTGCACACATTTGCATTAATCTACAAAAGTGATAGATTCCAGAGAAGAAAATGATAGTTTCACTAACGTAGTAAAGGTTTTAATGTCCAAACTAAACATATTGCTGATTCTAGCTCCCCGTCTGTCATTCCTCCCTGATTCTAGCTCCCCGTCTATAATTCCTCCCTGATTCTAGCTCCCCGTCTATCATTCCTCCCTGATTCTAGCTCCCCGTCTATCATTTCTCCCTGATTTTAGCTCCCTGTATATCATTCCTCCCTGATTCTAGCTCCTCGTCTATCATTCCTCCCTGATTCTAGCACCTCGTCTATCATTCCTCCCTGATTCTAGCTCCCCGTCTATCATTTCTCCCTGATTTTAGCTCCCTGTATATCATTCCTCCCTGATTCTAGCTCCTCGTCTATCATTCCTCCCTGATTCTAGCTCCCCGTCTATCATTCCTCCCTGATTCTAGCACCTCGTCTATCATTCCTCCCTGATTCTAGCTCCCCGTCTATCATTCCTCCCTGATTCTAGCTCCCCGTCTATCATTCCTCCCTGATTCTAGCTCCCCGTCTATCATTCCTCCCTGATTCTAGAACCCCCGTCTATCATTCCTCCCTGATTCTAGAACCCCCGTCTATCATTCCTCCCTGATTCTAGAACCCCCGTCCATCATTCCTCCCTGATTCTAGAACCCCCTTCTATAATTCCTCCCTGATTCTAGCTCCCCGTCTATAATTCCTCCCTGATTCTAGCTCCCCGTCTATCATTCCTCCCTGATTCTAGCTCCCCGTCTATCATTCCTCCCTGATTCTAGAACCCCCGTCTATCATTCCTCCCTGATTCTAGAACCCCCGTCTATCATTCCTCCCTGATTCTAGAACCCCCGTCTATCATTCCTCCCTGATTCTAGAACCCCCGTCCATCATTCCTCCCTGATTCTAGAACCCCCTTCTATAATTCCTCCCTGATTCTAGCTCCCCGTCTATAATTCCTCCCTGATTCTAGCTCCCCGTCTATAATTCCTCCCTGATTCTAGCTCCTCGTCTATAATTCCTCCCTGATTCTACAACCATTCATTTAATTATTTCCTGATTCTTTAACCCTTCCTTCCTCAAAAAAGCATCTACCAATCGCGTTTCACGACGGTAGGATTGAGGCGCGGTTCCGCGTTTACATTAGAAATATCTTTCCTCGTAAATAATTCTTCCTTAATCTTTCCTAATTCTTTGTGTGATACAAAAGCAGGCGCTGATAGGTTGTTGCCATAGAAAACAGGGGAAGCTTCTCAAAAAGTGTGTGTGTGTTACTTTAATGTGCTGAAAATCAGAGAAAACAACAATGAGCCAAGTTTAATATCTAACTTTGTGAATATTTAATTATTTTGGTGTTTTTTCCCCCCTAGAGCCCCCGCATTAAAGATGAGCAACGAGAAGCTGACGGTCGACGAATTGGAATGTAAGATCTGTTACCAGAAATTCAATACTCATGGCCGTAAACCCAAGATTCTGGACTGCCTTCACCGCGTGTGCGCCAGGTGCCTAACAAAGATACTACTCATCGGAGGAGGCTCTCCCTCCGTCAGTTGCCCCTTTTGCCGCCATGACACCGAGCTGCAGGAGGACGCGGTCGGCGGGCTGCCAGATGACACCAACATCATGTCGAAACTTACTGAGAAGGATAAAGCGCCTTCTAACCCGGACTGCACCGAGGTGGTCTTGACCCCAAAGAACTTGTCTTCTTCTAGTCCTTCTCACGGCTCCTCAAACTGTTTGGTTATCACGATAATGGAGGTACAGAGGGAACCCGGTAGGACGCCCAGTCAGAACACCCTGTCCGACTACTACACGGAACACAGTGTGGACTCGGCTTCGGTGAGCTCGCACGGGCAGATAGACCCCGACCTTTTCTCCAAACTTTGTAACCACGTCCCGAGGATCCTGGTTTGGCTTCTTGGCTTTTTCTACTTTGGCTCTCTTCCTCTGGGAATCTATTTGCTGGTGATCCAGAGGGTCACCCTCGGGATCGTGTGCGTCAGCCTCGTGCCCTCTAGTTTAACCGTGTGTCTCGTGTACGGATTCTGCCAGTGTCTCTGCCAAGGAATGTGCGACTGCTCTTCAAGAAGTTGACAACTGCTGCTCGATTCAAACAATTAGCCAAGCGTTGGATAATTCCTTTGCCTAGTTACACATTTCCGAATGCCGCTTTTAATGGGAGATACTTCCAAAGCATTGTAAGTAAGAGTATTCCAGAACAATCCATGTAACATGCACATTTCCATCCAGATAATACATGTCTGTCCTAACACTGTCTTCTTACCCTACCGAATTCTGCCGGAACGGACCCCGTCGCCTACACAGCTTTAGGCAACATTAAATGTGTCAACTAAGACCACCTAGAGCTTGTATTTTTTTGGTTTTTCAAACACTTTTATGATCCTAGAGGTTTTCGGTTGAAATGTCGGAGTTTATACCATTGAACAGCGCTTTGGAATTTGATGGCGCTATATATGATAATAATAATAATATTTGACCTCTCCACGGCTGAGGCCAATGGTAGTTCGTTCCAAATCCCTTCCCAGTTGAAACTCACACCCTTCGAATGGTTGTCAGATAGATAGGGCAACTTAACGTGCCGGAGTAACCACGTAAGCCCTGTGACCGGTAATTAGGATGACAGAGAAGGTGGAATACTGATTTTTTTAACCCGGAAAGCACTAGATTTCTTCGGGTTAATTTACTGTATGATGTACATTTTGGGAAACAGAAATAAAACAAATAAACAAAAAGAACAAAGATGTGCATTTAAGGAGGTTACCAAGCAAATCAAACAAATGAATCAGAAGGCGATGGTCTTCTAGAACACGATGGCAACATTTCAGAAGCAGATCGAAATGCCAGGAGGAGGCAAGTCTGTCTTCTTCTGACGATAACACCGGAAATGGGAGTTCTATGCCTCGTATCACAGGCAATGATTTATTTATAAAGCTTTTTGGACGGGTCTTAGAGATAAAGCGGCTGTGTTTTGCTATGAGACGATTATCCAGAAGGTGAAATAAGGTGATGTGAGCGTTACTCGACGTATAACACGCAGCAACACACGAGGAACGCGCCTGTGGACATGCATCTGCGTCTCCGTACCACGCCATGCCATGCACTATTTTTAGAAGCCTTATAACGGAACCAATAACACAATTTATCTGATTTAAGAGCGGAGCAGCAGACGGCAAACCGTGCGGGAGTTTGAGTAGAGCTCGGCTGGTTTAACCTCTGCGCTGCCATTCAAGACAAAAACATATTTAATATTTACAGTCATTACCATTTCTCAAACACGTCTTACCTTAACCATCTCTTCTAGTTTTCCTAAACGGATGCTCCCTTCCACCATCTGATTTAAGGCGCCGTGCTTTTCTGTTTCTAGACCACGAGCCTACAATAAACAAAATATCATATACATATATTACAAAGGAATGCATCTCATGATAAACTTGCATTATCAAGGGAGTGTAACATGCTTACCTAGGGGCCCTTCTCCGTGTTACCTTTGGAAAGAGCACTCCGGCCCGATTTCCATGGTAAATGGGACAGTCTAGTTAGAAAACATGTATGCTAGCAAAACATCGCCTTTCAGATAGCCTACATGTGATTGGCAGCTGCTTCCGTTCTGAGCATGTGCGAGAAGCATACCAAAGTATGCTCCATGCTTTCAGCAGAGGCAGCTGGGGGAGGAGCTAAGAGACATTCTAAATGTACTACAACATACATTAAAAGCACAAATTCATTTACAGAGAAGCTAAATAGTAGTTTATTTGCACTATAAGGTGCCTATTTCCTAACACGTATAAATATTTACACCCGTGTGGATCGTCAGCAGACCTTACTTCCTTGAGATAATCACTCGGCTAAAGAACATTCTGATTAAACGCGGACGGTTCAGCGCAAGCCCCCCTCTGTGCCGCCATATTCAAAGGGAAAGCTTGCTTTTGATGCGCGGGTCTAAATGCCGGTGGGATTTTAAAGTCTAACGGAAAGTAAATAAATCATTTGCGGATATTTAATTTGAAAATATCTCAGGGAGGAGATTGTCGACACGCAGCTTAACCGAGAATAACCCCAAAGGCAAGAGAAAGAAGCACGTTCTGCAAGCCTATGATGTCATAAGAATTATTTTAGGATTTCTCTATTATCCATCATAACAGAAATTAGCAAAATAAGGTATAGGCACATCTGGTAAAGCATGCCATGGGGTCTTCATGGGGTCTTCGCAGTATAATAAAGGGGATGTAGAATAAGTATAGATGTATAATAAGTATATTAGTAAAACCGACCAATTAATTGGACCACAACAGGTACGAGTACATTAGGAAAGGAGGCCTCTGTACCACAGAGCTTGCAGTCTAAGTAGTAGTAGAGAGTGGGCAGACCTACAGATACAACTAAGGGGGGATATACGCTTACAGGACTGCATTACCGTGTTAAGATCAGTGCAGCGGATTCCCAGCAGAATGCAAACAGTGAAACGGACACCATGGATGTTGAAAGTAATTGTTTTTTTGCACAAGGCGCTGCGGTTTATGTCAGTTTGTTACTATTTATTACTAGCTGCTTTTCCCCATTAGCACAATCGAGACGCTTTGTTCGGTGGCTGTCCTGCACACGGGGCTTTTCATGCAGAGCATTTTATGGGCTGCTAGGAATTCTTACGATGGAAGTCAAAGTCTAAACATCAGTGCAAATCAGCTCGCCTGCGTGAAGAGTCGTGGCTTCAGGCACAAAGTTACTGCTTTATAACCGCGTTATATATACAGCGTTCAGTTCATCGAGGACAAACCTGTAACCCCCCCCCATCCTTACAAGGGAATTCAATGGGAAGTCAATGCTCCAAAAGAAAGTGGCTGGGAAGAAGAAATACTTTACACATTGTCTGTGCGATTCTGGATGTACAGCTTATGCGCAAGAAGAGTGTCGAAAACTTTTACCATCACTGCGCCTCACAATATGTTTTTAGTCTCTTCCTATACAGGCGGCGCAAAGAACTGACAATGCTGTGTCCGAGTGTAGACCGCTTCACGACCTTGATCTGCGGCAATGTCTGCTTAACGTGTCAATGGCGATGACCCACGGGGCACGCGGGCCACTGTACCAGTTACCCATTCTATCAGCGGAATGATCCATTAACCCATGCGGTAGAAGCCCCCTTTGCAACACGCTACATTTCTTGGCATGTTTTGTTTTTGTATGAAGAGTGCACTCTTACCACGTGGACGAGCTCATCTCGCTCCCCGGCTATAGTCTCGGCCAGAGTGATGAGATTGGCTAAATACTGGTGGGCTGCCACCTCTTTGTCCATTGCGTCTTCCAAGTGAGTTTTCAACATGCCAACCTTCCTTTGCAATTTTCTAGGGAGAAAACATAAAATAAAACATCTTCACAACTCATTATATATGAGAGAGAGAGAGAAAGAGAGAGAAAGAGAGAGAGGAAGAGAGAGAGAGGAAGTGAGAGAGGAAGAGAGAGAGGAAGAGAGCGAGGAAGAGAGAGAGGAAGAGAGCGAGGAAGAGAGAGAAGAGGAGAGAGAGAAGGAGAGAGAGGAAGAGAGAGGAAGAGAGAGAGAACTTCGTTAACCAAGAAATCAGACTCTTGTTAGAATCGGACTGATAAGGTGAGACCCGCTCAGCAATAATAAGTTCAGGGTAACCCAATAGTAACTCCTGGAAGTAGATCTGGACATGGAGATCATGGTGGTGTCTATGGTGGTCCCACAAGAGGAGCAGGAGATCTCCTCTAGCCAGGGACAAAGAACATAGGTAATGTGGTCAGATACCAAATCCTCCCAACCCACAATATTGAATAATTAAAATGCATTTAGAGATAATGAAATCTTCTTTAAAGGCATTTTCTGTAAAAGTTCCTTCTACGCAGCCTGAAGAACACATAGCAGAAGCACTTTCTTATCACGATCATCCCAATGATACAATGTTAAAGCATCCGGCCCAAAACAAACCTATTTGTTTTCTTCACGGCTTCCGTTTCAGCCTCAAGTGTCTTGTTGTCGGCTACGAGGTCATTTCTTTCCAGAAGAAGGCTTTTGCTTCTTGCTTGTAGAGCAGAGATCTTGTCCATCAGATCTCCGACCTCTGCTTTGTTTTTCTCCCGCTCTCTCTGAAGCTGACTGAGGAAGACAAGCGCATCAAAGAACAAAGTGTGATTCACTCCAAAAATTCATTATATTGTGTTTTCCCAACGACATATTGTATATAAATGTTACTCTCAACAGATCCGTGCCATAGTCATTGCTCCAATTGGCTTCTGCCTCATGAACCCGGGAGAATAAAATGGTTTTGAGAAGTACATTTCTAGGAAATTCAAAAACGACTCAGGGGTCTGATTGAAAACGACCGCCTTGAGATAGCGAACTTCACGGCGCTCTACGGCTGTAAAAGCGAGCGGCGTGTTTAGCAGAACGTAAATGAGGAGTACAGGCAGCTGTCCGGAACACAGTCGAGAGCCTGACATGTCATAAAGGAACGCTGTATTAAAACGTATTGGACTAAGACTGAGCGCACGCGAGACGGGATTATATTCTAGGGCCGAGTCTGTGGTCTTAGCGTGAAGAAGAAAAGAAGAATGTGCCGTCTGTCAAACAAATCTTGACAAAAGAGCGATCAGGGAATCAGAAGAGACATTGGGATTCTGATCACTTGTTTGGGCCAAAGAGGTCAATAATGATGTGAGGAGGACATTAGAAAAATAATTACAACGGAGTTTCATTTCAAGGGATGCATAATAGGGTCTTCTTCAACCACGACCTTAATTATATTAAAATAGGGACAGCATTTCCTCAACTTAATTTAATTCTGGTATAAGGACGTCCAATTGGGGGTCTTTAGATTAGTTTATCTAAATTCTAGCAGAGCCCCAGTAGACCCCCCCAGAACCGTGGTTTGAACCACATATGTTTCATTTTCCTTATTGGCGTTAGATCCATCTGTTTATGTTATGAACATCTCCTGGAAAGTATTGGACGTCATCACACAGAGATTTGAATAAAAAAAAAGGACTAAAAAAAATAATAATAATAAAAATGTCAATTCTAGGAAACGTTGGCCAAAATGAGCCAATTAATGGCTTAATAAGACGCGTCAGAAGCTTTGCTTGTAAAAATGTATCGTGGTGCTTCAAAGATTCATGTATAAGTTCCTTCCGAGAAGGGAAGAAAACATAAATGAAAGTGCGCGCTGTCCTTGAGCAAAATGAATCACAGGATGAATCACTGCAAATATCGAGATACAAACACAGAAAATATCCTCCGTGGTTCAGGGCGTTCTATCGATATTATCCAAATGAGTCACAGCAGAAGGGAAGAACAGCTATATATAGATATAGATATATACACACACATTCTGCAGTGATCGGCCAATATTAGACAGAGTAATGCTAGCCAAGAGCCATATCTGGATCAATAGTTACGCTGAGGACAGCTGCCGTTTGCCTTGATAAACATGTCCCGTGAATACAGTGATCACATGATCATATGTTGAGCCGGATCACCAATAAGAGTGTTAGTATGGTCGCACTCGGACAATCAAACTAGAAGCAGCGATAGATCTTCCAGGCTAAAGAAATAAGGGTTAGGCGCTGGTTGAGATGCTACCTATTAACACGCAAGATGTCGGTGCATATACCTTTTTAATTCCTTCACCGTAGCGGCATGTTCCTCACCCTCGATCATGCCTTCCATGTTGGCTTTCAGCTCCCGGTATTTTGAGCGTAAAACGTCCTGCTGTTTCTGGAGTTCTAACAGTTCATCCGCTTGGCTCTTCTTTTCAGCTTCTAAGACCATTATCTGCTTTGTTAAGCTGGAAACTAAGGGCGACGAGAATATTTACGTTCATTTGTCAAACCCGACAGGGTCATTTTATAATGTCACGCATCTGACGAGGTCAAAATCAAGAGCGATGCAAACGCCATGATAAATATTTCATTTCGAGGAGCTGCAACGTGCAGAAAATGAATATGAGAAACAATGAGATGTTTCACTTTGTACATGGCAACATCTCTTACTTCAGAGCTGAAACGACTAGAGTCAATCCATTAAGGATCAGCACTTCTGATAAAAGGGGGAACATAGACTGATCACAGATAAGCAGACACTGTCTGTTGGGTTATATGCGCACTATGCAAAGAATCAGATTGCTACATAATAACATGGGGATACTATAACATTAAATGTAGCAATGACTTATCTGTCATATCACGATGCTCCAAGTAAAAAATATTGAACTGATGACGTGCCGTTAGTACTAGATTTATACCTTCTTGGATGTGCTGGCTCTGAGTATCCCTTTCTTTGGTTCTCTGAACCTCAAGTTGTTCCATCAGCACCTGGTTTTCCTCCAAGGCAAGCTTAGTCTGAGTTTGCATCAGATCCCTAGGAGGACAAAACAAAACTGTATTTCGCATGGATACTGGTAGGAAATTCCTTTTATAAAAACTGATGTCCTTGTCAAGTCCTTCTAAACCAGCCAGCAATGCATAGAACAGTCTGCCAATTCCCTAAATCACGGCAGGCCGGACAGATGAAGCCTGAAATCCATTAAACCCCATCAGAAAGTAACATCTTGTGCTGGGCTTGCCCATTACACTTGACAGATTCATTAAGTACGGCAGGTTCCTCCAGCTGAGGCTTTACTTGAAAGCATGGAACTGGATGGGAGATTAGTGCCTGTCTGTCAAGCTTATCCAAATGTTTCTACCAAAGAAAGCCTCAAACTCTTACTTGGCCTTGGCTTAGTCTTCAGTCCGGGATGACCTTCTAAACATCCAACGTGTTAACTTCTACCATTTATCAACTAGCAGCTCATTACAGTAATACTTTCTTACATCACGGCTAAGTGGAAAATCTAATTTCAGATGATTGCCTCTCGTACTGGGATTTGTCCTCCTTTGGAATACATTACCCTCGCCTTCACTGGCCTCAGTGATTATTATTTCATTACCATTCCTTCGGTGTGACCGTCCGGTTCTGATCCAACTGCTGGTGCAACTGTTCATTTTCTTCAATGACTTTTTGAACGCGTGCCTTCGTATTATTCATTTCCTCCTGTAGCAAGAGAAGAGAAGGAAACCTTGTGTCTCATATCCATCACGTGTAACTAATCTTCCATACCGAGCAAGGATCTAGACATTGGAATAGGGGACACCCAGAGCAAGGGACATGTCTGATGGAAATATATGGCTCTAAAAAAGTTTGGACCTCCCAGGCACTTAAATACTCAGCGATGTGGCTTCCCCAGAAACATCGGAAGATGGAACATTTTCTCATGAATACAGAGCTGGCCTTGATAGTCCTTATAATATTTTTTTCTTTTAAATAATATGCACCATGATGTAAAATGTGTGTGCTTCCTTACAGTTCTCAAATTAGCTTGGTACGCGTTTCTAATTACACCATCAAGTTCACATAACGATCATTTCGTAATGAAGAAAAAAAAAAAAGAGGAAATAACTTCCCCCTAACGAGTATAGATAGATTATGGAGTCTATTTGTAGCTAACAAAAAACCTTTAAGTGATTACATTTTGAAATGACAACTCCTTAAAAAAACAATCTGAGGCCAGCAAATTATCCACGGTGGACATTGCTTGGTACTTAAATCAGAGATCGTTTATGTAAAGACCACTTGGCGGTGACTCACCGTGAAAATAATCATTGCAAAGCGCGTATTGTTATCACACAATCCCCAGCTCCAGGGTGCTTAAGCAGCTCGGGTTCAAATCACTTTGTTACTATTAACTGGTAATTTCATGCGCCGGGTACAATCTCTGCATCGTTTGTAGCCTCTTAAACCACAGTCTGAAACACCGTATTGTATATTCTCACCCAAGACCAGACCGACGACTGATTACAGTTAGAGCCTCTACAGCAGGGAAAACGGGCAGACTAGACGGGGGCCGAAAAAGGCCGATCTGCCATCAGTTTCTAAAATTGGAGCAATTCTGGGGTACGGCGCTTTATGAGGGGCTATTGCTAGCAAAACCTTTTCGCACCATAATTACACCAACTGGTCAAAAAGAAATAGAGAGACAGAGATGGGACAATGGGTATGACTTCTAATGGATCTTTTCCTAAGAAAAAAGAACACAATAAAAAAAGAAAACATAATCTTAATTGACGTTTAGAAAATCATACAAACCTCAAAGGACTGAATTAAATTGTCTTTCTCGTCGATTCTGTCTTCATACGCGAGTAACAAAGGTGACAAATACTTCATGTCGATCTGCAGAATAAAAGACATTTTATTCTCCATCTCTGTTTTATGGAAAGGGTCGCATTCCACCGAGAACAAAACGGAGCGAGCAATGTTCCAGCAGAATCGCTTCGACCATCTAATTTTATCTAACACAGACGGTAAATATCAATAAAACAGGCTTCGGCACAACACCATGACTAAGTCGACCTTTCCACAATATAAAGGTCACGGGTTCTCATTGTAAAGTGGGTGCTGTTTATCTGCAACACGGATGGAAAAATAATATGAATTCATCAAAATACAAACACTTTGCGACTGGCAATTGGCTTTATTTATTACATTTCCATTATCATAGAATAAAATTATTATTTTTTTCCTACATTATGGCCGGCAACAGATGCACCAGGAGGGTCTCTGCCAGGAAGCAGACTAACAAGGAACATATATATATATTTATATTCGTCGAGTAAAAACCCCGGGCACAGCCTACGGACAACGAGGGCCGCTCTCTGATTATTTATAGCACTGTCTTTCGCTCTTTGCTATCTTGTCACAATGAGAAAATCTCTTTTTGGGCAAAGCATTGTGTCTGCTGCGAGAGATAAAACCGAGCTAAATGCTCGCTGATGCACAATGTGTACGGCTTGATAGCGTTTTAAAAGGGAAACGTGAGGACTGCGACAGAATTCCGGCTACGGTGATGAACGCTTGTTCTTTTCTGGTCAATACTGTTGTAAGATTTGTCCCTTTAAAAATAGCGCATGCTGGTCTCTGACAGAAAGCAGAATGGGGCTTCTTAAATAATTCACTAAGTTTAGGGGGGACACGATGCTTGTCACAAAAACAGGTTTAAGGCATCTAAGACGCATATTGCTCCAACTTACCAACCAGGGAGGTGGGGGTCCTCGCTGGGGCAATCCAACTATCTTCTGAGTCTGAAACATGGAGCAAATGGGAAAACACCAGTTAAAAAAGGCCTCTAGCATCTACCCAACGGAAGTCGCTCCACTTGCAAGTGGGTTACTTATACCAAATGTGAGGAGCACACAGAAACAAATATAGTCTTAAGCAACTTGTGCTACCGTGTTCTGGATTGGAGTCTTCAAGCACCATAGTTCAATTACGATATGAACAAACCTATGAGATAGTCAATGGCACCCAACTTGCCATTGGCATCCCAACTGGCAACCCGCCACGAGCTGTGCCAGAGCGTAGCCTTGTTTCATCCAGATCGGTGCAAGCGGCGCTGATCCCCTCTCTATGTCACCAATCACTTGAGGAAGAAAAACCTCCTTATACAGACTCATCACAGCTTCTCCTCCATGTGCACGCATGGTTTTCATGGAGCCCAAATCTCTCTCGCCTTCCACATACATTTAAGGAGAGACTTATATTTTTTCACATAATATGCATACCGAAAATCTGCATTAAGATGTTTTTATAGCTCGCAGGATGAAGACTGGCTCGGAGATGTTACAAGACACATAGTCCCGTGGGAGGAACGACGTGGGATTTGCTGTCAAAAGGAATCAGAAGGTGGCAGGCGACCATGCCGTGAAAAATACACCCCCCCCCCTTTAGAAAGTCTCGGTCACGGTTCAGTGAGCTTTAACGCTTCACGGGAAGATGGACCGCCATCAGAAATGTTCTGCCCTCAATGTGAAAATGGAATCCCGATACCCCTGTTTTCTGTGTCTCTCCTACACTCGGAGGAGGAATACTTAGAGGATCCACTGCTCCAGTGAGCCGGGTGGGTTATTTTGTGTTTCGTTCTGGAAATCCCAGAGCCACATCGTGCTTCTTTAATGAAAATACATATGGTGTGGCCATTAAACTCATACAGTCCCATAAAGGGGTAGCAGATCCTTCAGCAATATCTACTCTAATCAAGACACAGCAGACCACATCCTAGTATATAAACCAAATATTATTTATTATCGAGCAGCACCAAAGTACCGTAATAACCGGAGCTAGCATATCGTGCTACAAATAATTATACAAGTTCTAACAGTCTACTCTATAACCCCCCTACATAAAATAATCTGATAGGAGATTGTGAAGGATTCGGGTGGGCTTCGTTTGATTCTAGATGGGAACATTATCTTAGGTATCTTTTTCTGTGATGTTTATTTGTACATTTTGTTTATTGAAAGTCTATGATGTCATTTGCTGGGTGCGAATGGATATTTCTGCGGTTCTGTCTGATCATTAAACCCTGCCCTCGGTTTGGCTTGTAATTCTCTGTTACGTTACCTCTCTGAGTGAGGCGTCTGTAAGTGAAGGTGTCTTGAATTATTTATTACCATAAAGGAGTGTTGGGGAAAGGGGCCCAAGAGATCAATGATAACAAGCATTTGGTGCAGACGGAACGCATATCACATATAACAGGGGCGTCCAACCTGCGGCCCTCCAGCTGCTGCAGGACTACATCTCCCATAATGCTCTTTCAGCTTAGGGGCTGGCTGAGGAGGATGGGAGATGTAGTCCTGCAGCAGCTGGAGGGCCGCAGGTTGGACGCCCCTGACACATAAGATCAGATACACGTTTGGTTATCAGGGGCTGTCAGTAGGGGTTGGGGGCTCCTACCAACACCCAACCGACCCTCCATTCAGCACTCCCAAAAAGAGTTTATGAGAAAAGCTAATTTTATTTAATTCTTCTAATTTTTTTAATGAACAAGCACATCCTAAAATACTTAATTTGATATTAATTTGGTATTACATATGGTATATTACATCATCAAATATTACATCATCAAAAAAAACAAACAAATAGCATGGGGAGGGAACAAATACACAAAAAAAACCCACAAAAGCGTTACCTCTTCCTTGGTCAAAGGTCGATATTTGGTTTGATAGCGGCTCATCTCCACATTTAACCGATGGACCATCGTCTTTAAAGCATCGTTTTCGTCAACTAATTCCTGAGCTTGATGCCTTAAGGATTCCAGCTCGGCGGCATCAGCTAAAAATCAGAGGTTAAATCATGAGACCTGCTATAAATTATCAAATATCTTTCTTTTTCATAATTCGACTCTTGAATATCAATGTTTACATTTAAATTCATGCAATCATTGTCAAGACTTAATTTTGTAACATTGTTGGACACAATAAAAGTCAATCAGTGCTATTATTTGTAAGTAAATATAAAGGCATCCACCTGGTTTCTTACAATGTTCCCCAGGAGTGGCATATGGGTGGGTTACAGAGTGCCCAGATACCTAGGGGCCAGCATCAGGCTCCTTGGGATAAAATGCAGGCTCCCTGACATCTCCTATCAGGCTGGTAAAGCACACAATATTCGTCACAGGCATGCCCCCTAGGAACGTCGGGTGTTTGCCTCCAATGTTCCCGTAAAGCAATCCATGCAACGGAGTCAGGGATGCAACGAACCCCAGGGGTATTTAAAATACCCAATAATAAACATTCAGCGATCTAGATGCCCGACGTAACGCTAACATCCACCACTAGCCAGAAAAGTACCCCTCAACCAGTCGGAGGTATGGCTGTGCCCCCGACGCCTAATGCCACGTATCCCCAGGAGCTAAGGGGCAGTTTAACAATACAGAACACCATGGCTCAGCGAGCCGTTACAATCCCACTTTAAGGTGACTTTACCTTCCATTTCATATGAATTATTACCTTCCGCATATTGGCTTTTCAAGGATTCAGCCGCTCCTCGCCTCTCGTTTTTCATGTTTCTGATTTTAACCCTCATCGTTTTCATTTTTTGCTTCATTTCCTCGAGCTGATTGGCCAGTTCAATGTTTCTTTCTGCCAGGAGCTGATTATTTGCGTAAAGTTTTTCCATTTCTTCTGTGCCGACACCAGCCGGGCCGCCATTTAGGCTCTCAATCGCACCTACGGATTGAATGACCGTAATCAGGGCAATTCTTACAAACAATACCCCCACTTCAAAAGCATTAGGTTAAAAAAATTATAAAAATAATAGTAATAATAACTATTTTCTGGAACCGCACAGGCGTGTAGTTACTTCCCCAAATTAAAAAAAAAGTCTCCTATTTCAAAGAAAAAAAAATGTGATTTGAACTTGGAAATGTTATTTAGTTCAGTTCTCATTGACATGTAGAGATGGAGTATTTCTTACTAGCGTTATGAAATGTTACTGCCAATAAACGAGTGATAATAAAATTAATGTTTTATCATTTGTTTGTATTATAAACTGCATTTGGTGAAAAAAGTTTGCAATTTTTGGTTTATTTTTTAAATAAATACTATTAAATTAGTACAATGATGTAATTTGCAAGTAAATAATTTGGCGAACAAACATAACCAAATATCCAAAAATTTTATTATTTTATCCTAACTGAATTGCTACCTTTGGTTGTTTTCTTCCTTTTTGGCGATTTTCTGCTTGTTTCGCTGTCGGAGAGAGGGGCCGGATACGCCAAAGGAGAATCAACTCTACTTTCTGGGGGGGAAAAATACTTATTTAATGTGGCTGATATTAATATCTAGCAGTTCTCTTGGTGAGGGATTACGTAGAAAAGAACCTACAAGCAAAAGAAAATGGAATATTCTCTACCACCAGGTCTTAAATCAATCTTTTTGCGACCCGGGTGCTAAAATTAAAGATAAAGTTTTAGAACTTCATTCTGTAAGTTCATGATCAACTTTTTTTTTTAAAGAATAAAGATGAAATCAATAAGCAGGTAAAAAGCACTGAGCCTAGGATGGGATCCTCATTATTAGTCAGATTTTAGTTAGTCCATAAACAGGGCAGCTTACATATGCAAGGTTTAAAAGGACCAGAACCTGGTATACGTAAGGCGGAGATATTTTACAGCTACAGACGAGAAAACATAATATGTCAAGGAATATCTGTTGTTTTTAGAATGACACGGTCTCTTTAAGTTAAATGGAAACTATAAGGTATATATGAGGCGTGTAAACCGGTGTCAATGTTTATTGTAATGTCAAAATTGTGCATTTGCTTGAAGTTACTAAATACTTGTAGCAACCAGAAGGTAAGAACCATTCAGCCAATCTAACCCGCCCGGTAATATTCCCCCGGAAATAATTCTTCACTTACACGTAACCTCTTATATTTACCTTCCGGAACAAAAATACACATCCTACCTTCTTGATGATCTGTGTTAGACATCTTTGGAGCCTCATCATCATCATCTTTGATGGGAGGAACGCAAGGGGCACTCTCTGCCTCTCTGACGAGCGTGGCTTGTTTCTAAGTGGGTACAGAAAAAACAAGGTTTTAGTGTATAACGGGTGACAAGCTTTACCACGACCCGCATGGGCAAACTGGGCACAGAAATACATTTACAACTCTTTTGGGTTGTGGATGCTTGTGCTGTGCCTTGGCTGAGGTGCCATGAACCCCCACTCCCACTTGTGCTTTATGGCCCCCGACTTGAAACAATGCTGTCCTGTAATTTATGGCAACTAAACTAAAAACATCCCTGAAGTGCTAGTAACAGGAGCGCAAACTATTCTAAATGTAATACGACTATCGGCCCCGTTATTTAAAGAAACATCTCCCCCTGCTGGCGCTCCGTGAACATTACAGACACTAACACTATCCTTACCCCTAAACGTATCGGCTAATGTAATGTATCACAGGAGGTTTCCAGTAACACTTGTGTACCGTTTCATTATGAAGGACCAAAAATGTATTGTTTCTCCTAACAAAGGGCCAAGCTGGCCCTGCATAATGCATAATTTCATTGGCAGGGGCGATCTCATTGATTTAACTATGCATCTTGCAGAGCTGGACCCATCTTGCAGGAGAAGCTCACCCAGGTTGGTCCTCCATAAGTAGTGAAGTCAGGCGTTACAATGTTTCCACCCGGGGTTTACATTGTTACCTTTATTGCTTAATTAGCATGCCAGAGCTATCCCCGAGCTCACCTTTTTTTCCTTTATGGGGACGGCATAAACTGGTTCGTTGGAAGAACTCGAGAGGATCCTTTCAGAAGTTTGAGGAGCATGTTCTCTCTCGAGATCAGACATCTGCAGCTCCGTGTCCTCGTCATCATAAGACATGACCGGCGTGCTGACGCTTCTGTCTGCATACACCTTCCAGTTTTGTCTTAAAAAGAATGCAATTCACATCATTAGGGAAATAAACGTGGTTGATTGAGGTGATCCAGAGGGTTCTGAGAGAAAGGAAAGGCCGCGTGACTAAGTGAACGATGTAGAGTAAGAAGCAGACATCGCCATGTTGCCCCAGAAAATGTTGCCCCCGTGCAGCTTGGGGGCTTCACAAAACCCTAAACTGCTAGTGAACAGAACAGGTAATAAAACTCTTCAAGGAAGAGGACACCTTTTGCCCCTGATGTTCAATTCCCACCAAGAGGGGACACAAGTCATAATGAGCTACATGTATTCATCCTTCACACATGACTCATGAAGTTTGCCTGGGATCACACATACCTACTAAAGGTATCTCCGGTCAACTGAGCTGCTAATTGTCGGGAGCAGCGTCACTGTTTTATGGCCATCGATTCGCACAGTTGGGATCCAGAGCCAGATTAGTAAGTAAGTAAGGACTTCATACTGGCTCTACGGTCACTCCAGCAGATCTCAGAGTCGATTATGCTTGAAGTGCCCCCCCACCCCGAGTTCTACCAAAGGGATGACATAAAGGGTCTCCAACATACATCGCTCCAGAAGCAGGGGACCGAGATCTGTGCGGTGCCGAACCACAGTCCAGATTAAGTCAGCCACTGCTGCTGCCGTTTAGTTAATAAAGCCCAAGTCATTGAAACGGAGAGGTGGTTGGGTTGTGTTTTACTTACTCCACTCCCAGGTCTCTCGCGGTGGCATATGGCTCGATAACGGCGGATTCGTCGATGTAAACGCTGTCGTTTTCAGAATACGATCTCTGGCGGGGTTGAGGTATGGCAACGGTGCGACCTGTTAAGGAAGTCATCAAAATAGCCGCTGCAAGCGCAGATCTAAATAAACACACAAAAAAGAGTCAATACGTTAATAGACGTATAGAATCGCATGTTTAGGTAATAGTATTGTTTATGTGGGAAAAACGTAAAATATCAAAGCCTACCTGGGCCTCTCCGGGGAGGGATTTGGACTGCGTGGGGGAGGGGTGCGTGGAACAGCGGATCTAGGAGCTACGGTAGCTGCCGGAATCAAGCCATGTGCTATATGTTTCTAGAGAAGTTCCAAAAAAAAGTAGTACAAGTTAAGCAATAAAAACATAATTCCCCGCAAGAAAAATAACAACATTATAACGGAAACACATTGGCATCAGTAAAAAAAAAATCCGCTGTCCGGGAGATCTGCTCGACGACAGCTTGACTAAAAAATGCCTTAAAATGACAAAAACAATGCCATGGATAATGGGGCATTAATTGCACGCTTCCTAATTTAACAAACAGCCAAAGTGGGGCAATTCTGTTCTAGGGTGTGTGGTTATGGAGAGTACTTTACAGGGCTCTTTTAATACAGCACAGGGTATTTAGATGAATGGTATAATTTAGGCACACGGTTTAATCGGGAAACACCTGCTGTTGTTTGTTATTTTAGTAAACATTGTATCTTTAGGGCTTTGTCATCTTTATGACTTTAAGACCAGGCGGTTGGATTGTAACAGATATGTAAACGTTTGTGTCATTTATATAAACATTTCTGGGCTGCAAAGAAACGCTTGGAATGTTAAAAGATCATTTGTAAACATTTTTATTGTAAATATACAGATTGGGGCATTTAGGGCTGTAGAGAAGGGAAGAGGGGAGACAGGAGGAGGGGGCATGAGGGCATACAGTGACTGTCCATCCTAAGCAGGGGCACCAGGGTGCTATGCAGGTTGCCATAGCAGCAGTATACGATGGCAGGCTAAGTGGGGTTATATAGCAGGACACTAGCATGTCTCCTACTCACAAACTGGTTCCTCTCCCTCCTCCTGAAGGGGAAAGACATGGTGCTGCTCTCCCCGGGGCAAGTCTCGGAGTCTAGACACCAGCCCTACATCTGCCAACCATCCCTGCTCACTCCAGCCTGCACTCCCACTAACAGCCCTTCCCATTGGCCGGATTTGGGCTTTCACCAATCAGAAGCACCCTTCTTCGATGCCTTAGCGACCAAACGCGTCGTTGTCAAGGAAAAGAAACGTTTGTGTGTACGTCTTCGGACGGGGAGGGCTGGGCTGCAGACACGTGACAGACGCCTCACGGAGGCGGCTTCAGAGGTGAGGGGTACCGGGGGCAGCATGAGGGTATTCCAGGGCGGGCCCTGTCGCCCCTACAACTCCCTCAGTGCGTGAGACAGCCAGCCTGTATTTCAATAACAAACTTTATTCATTAATTACATACAGAATATGGGGGGGGAGAGAGAGGGGACAAATTAAACTGTCCAGCGCGCTTCACGTCAGTGCCAGTTTACCTTGCCCCATGCAAGATACACGCCAACTACACCGCATGCTAACTACTGCACCACCCACACTCATCTATACACGCCGCATGCACACGCATGCTTACACCTGTACCCCCCCATGCACACGCACGCTTACTCCTATACACACACCGCATGCACACGCACGCTTACTCCTATACACACACTGCATGCACACGCACGCTTACTCCTATACACACACTGCATGCACACACACCCTTACACCTATACACACACCGCATGCACACGCACGCTTACTCTTATACACACTACATGCTCACGCTTACACCTATACACACACCGCATGCACACGCACCCTTACACCTATACACCTTACACCTATACACACACTGCATGCACACGCGCGCTTACTCCTATACACACACTGCATGCACACACACACTTACACCTATACACACACCGCATGCACACGCACCCTTACACCTATGCACACACTGAGTCGGTGACGGGTTTGCTGACCCTTCAGCGTCTAATGATATTGCGCGCTGCGCATGCGCTTATATAAACCCAAATAATCCCAGATAATCCTTGGGTGCTCAACTCCCCAGAACCCGAAAAGCTGAATGTCCGCCACCCAGGGGACCCCCGTCAGGGTTGGAGCTTCGGTCGTCCCCTACGGGCACATCATCGCAAGCGAGAAATGGAGAGGAACCGAGCTTTCTCACCACTTACAGGGTAAAGACTTTCATTTACTGCATCGGTTTGCTCCCAAAGGAGTAGTAGCGACTGGCCTCCCAGTGAGGGTGGTAATGAGTATTTTTTCCGCACGCGCACTCCGTTTCCCTGAGTTTCCAGTAACATGTATAGATCATATCGCTCTGTTTTTCTTTCCGTAGGTAAAATAACCCTGGTGTTTGAAGACGGTTTGGGACTGGTGGATTTCCATCTCTCCAGCAGAACCTGCGCGCTGTACGTATCGGAAGCCGACATCATCGCCGGCAGCACCTTCAAAAGGAGAATCGTGCGCTTTAGAGAAGTACGTTAAACGCGGCTATAGAAAACCTAGCGTTTTAACCCTTTCCGAACCGCCTGCGATTACACGACCTCTCTCCGACGACGCTACAAAAGTGCGTTACCTGCGCGACTTTTCTCGGGTCTCTGCGCACCTCTGTTTGAAATAAACGACTTCTGCATTCCAGACTCACCTGCTTTTTTTTTTCTTCTCTTTTTCCTCCCCTAAAGGCCTGTAACCTGAAAGGCATAATTATCATAGAGAAAACCCGACTCAGCGATCAGTATTACCCCCCCATACAAAACTTTGTGGCGCTGGAACTGGGTATGACGATACTCCCCGTGACGGACCAGAGCGAAGCCGCGCAGCTCATCGCACATTTAGTAAGTAAAGCTGCCCCCCACAACATGATACTAGAGGGGCTCTGTGCCGAATGAAGAGGAGGCATTCCGGCAGATAAGGGTTAATTTACCAGGCTGGGGTATTTAGGGAACTATTACTAATCTTTACCCCCCCATGCTCTCTGTCTCCCTCTGGTGGTGGAACCGGGAACGGCGTCTCTTTCGGCTTCTTCGTAGGTTCATGAGAGAAGCAATGAACGGAGCAGCAATCCTTTCTGCGGTGGAAGGCAGTTCCAAGCGAGCGAGGCGAATATCCTGCAGACCGTGCAGACCATTCCGGGTAAAATAAAAAATAACCTCAAACATTATCCGGCCCTTGGCCTCCGTTAGCTGATCCTGCGCATGTTTAAAGCCTCTCTCTGCGTTAACAGGTGTCGGGAAAGTGAAAGCTCTGCAGCTTCTTCAGCGTTTCCCCAGCCTCCAACGTCTCAGCGCCGCGTCCGTCTCCCAGCTGGAGGCGATAGTGGGGAGAAGCACCGCCAGCAGGATCCATGCGTTTTTCACCCAGACGTGACTCTCTGGAGTTTAAGAGACCAGGGGTTATCGGGGGCGGGGAGGAAAAACGTTGATCGTGAGTTTACGGTTGCATTTATCTCAACATCTACGGTTCTCATTCATTGCACAGGACAGAGAACGCGTTAATGTTTCTGCAAGAAAATCTGATTGAATGTTCTGTTTTGTAACGCAGACGAGCCAAACACCGGGACGGACCTAAAATACAATTATTTTTCATAATAAAGTTTATTGAAATGTGAAAAAATACTAATAAACCTTTATTGGACTCAAATTCTTACAGCGAGACGCTCTGCGTAAAATACTTCATTAAATGTATATCCCTTTTACAGAAATCTAGGTATTGCACAGTAAAATTCTATTAAGAACAGGTCCTGTCGCTCGCCAGGTCTCTTCCGGAGGCTTTTATTTTATTTATCAGCCAGTCCTGTTTCCTTAAAGTTGGACAGAAATAGTCTGATTTAGGTGAGTTTTAACAGCAGACATGAATAATCAAACCCAGAGACTCTCATCCATCCTTTGCTGAATGCATTTCTCAGATAGACAGAAATTATATATTTAAATAAACTTTACTATATACAGTCTGACGCACACATTTCGATACACTATAGGCTATAATTAAATATTTACAGACGGATCAAATAAGCTGACACTTTTTCTTTTAAACTACGGGTCAGCTGAGTCTACCTGTCAAGCTTATTTAAATAATCGCTGCTCGTTTCACCTTCTCGTGAGGGTCAGATGGTTTCGTTTTGGTGATTAGACTGAGGATTGGGGGTTAGTTAGATCTACTTTATGCCTTAAAGGGTAAAGTTAGTAAGTCCAGAGGCCTGGTGCTATTAACCCCTTCATGCCTACACCCTCCACACTGTCACGGCTGACCGTGAGATTGATTGTTGGTAATTGTAGTCAGGAACAGTTTGCATAAGCCAAAATTCACATTGTAATTCATTCCCCCCGTAGCATCTTATACACAACACATCCACGTATCAATAATGTCCTGTCCCTTGTATAAAGAGGCGTAAAAGGAGCAGGATCCGAGCTCCATCAAAGGATTTGAGTCCAAAACGTTAGAAACCACCTAGGATTCTGCAGAGATGGCAAGAAAGTTCCAGTCTAAATTCCGTACTTCACTCGGTAGCAGCAAATAAAATAAATGTTTTAGGGAAGCGTCTTCAGGCTGACGATAAAAGGTATGAGCTAGACTACGTGAGTTAATTTTCTCTAATGTACCAAAAATGCGCAAGTTACAGTAAAAACTAATTTCCCCTCCGAAAAATATCCACTGTAAAAGAAAGAGGCACAGAAGCCAATAACCAAATCCTAAACATTTGAAGAATTACTTTCCCCGGTTTCCTAACCCATTTGCGTAGTTTTGTACAGTTTATGTAGTGAGATGCATCCGTTCCATTGTGCATGACGGCAGCTACTGCCATAAAACAGTTAGTTCTCCCTTCATTGGAATATTTTCACATCAGAAAAAGAAACATCGAAGTGGTTTAAAGACCAAAAATAAAAATATTTACTCTTGGTAAAAATGTAAAGTAAAATATAACATTAAATATAGCATTGTAATGCATTCAGTCACATTCTCTAAGGGTTAAATAGATGGGGCAGTTGCTGGGTGTCCGTGGCATCTTCTCATCCTATTATATATATTTATAAGTTAGAAATGTTCTCGCAGCGTGGAGTTCACGATCACAGTGGTTGCTAACGCAGGCAGACAGTACGTTTCGTTCAGTACAGAGAGCTGTCGCAGCCCAACGTATTGTAGGGCGAGAGAAAAAGCTTGTCCGATGGCGGCTTCCCCGCCGAGGCAGTAGGGAGGCACAGGGTGCTCGCAGCTTTCTCCCGGCTCCGGAACGGCCCCCAGCTGAGGAAGGATGATTTCTTGGTGGCTTTTTGAGTCTTGGCTTTGTCGTTATCCATGGCCAAACAGACCAGAGAGTAGGTCTTCTGCATCCCGGCGTAGTATGTGGCACTCTTATTGTGCTGTTAAGGGAAACAAATGGAACGAGTATTAATTACTGAACACAAGCGATGATTGTGACGCTCTGTGTAACTCATCACATGCATTGGGGCGCATTAACGCTTCTTTTTTTGGAACTGGCTGATTCTAAGTAAAGGGGTTTTTAAACAGCTGGATCCAACTCTCTTACCATGCTAGACGATGACTCCTGAGGGCTGACCACCTGAATCTCCACACCTTCTTCCTTTAATCCTTTCATCAAAGCCATGACTTCATTTATACTCTTCCACTTACAGTCCACAGCCCCCACCGATACAATGTAATCTCCTTCTTTCAGTCCTTCTCTCTGCAAACGAATGGGTTTCCAATCAGATTACTGTGTATGCATGCATGTGCGCGCATGTGGAGGGGGTCTCGACACACAGCTGTGGACTGCTAAACTCTAACATCTTGTAGGCATTATACACAAAAGGGCAGGATCGAGACCACAGACATCTTGCTGGTAAATCTCATCATAGATCAGAAAATGCAGGGACTTGTTGGCATTAGTTTAATTATGCCTGGATTGGTTCCGGAAGCACGTGTGGCTATACCATTTACTTACCGCGGCGGGGCACAGGGGGTCCAGGGAGGTCACTTGCACCGGACAATCCCCCTTTAAGATAAATCCCAAGTCTCCATCTTCAGTGGTCAGATGGATCTTCCTTGGGGCCGTCCATCTCTGCTTGGCTGAGAACACCGACATTGGCCCCTGATGAGTAGAAAATGCATATTTAATATAAAGCCAACATACTTTATATCCTTCATATTAATTGTAAAGGCATTTTATAAGTCAAAAACCTCATGTTTAGGGTTTATATATCTGTCCTTAAAATCCCTGACAGAAGATCCCAGCGCTACGTACCAGTCGCTGAAACAGGTCGACTACTTTGACTCGGGAAAGCTGAGGGGGGATACTTTCCGCTTTAAACTCTGTGTTACCTAGGAAACAAAATATACAGATTATAACAAATCCTAGAACTATTCATTCACAAGATAAGCCACTTCTCCATCAGCCTTTTCCAATGTCATGTGACTGGTGGAGGACCTTTTCATGATATATTCCACCCCGATTCCTTACAAACTGTACTCCCAAATATATACATCTAATGTATCAATATATAGATATCAATATAAGTTTCTCACTAACGATCGCTCAATCAATAAGGCTTTATTATTCCAATGCTAAGCAGCTCAACTTGTGCTCTCTGCAAGTGTTGCGACATGATGTATCGATCATACTTCCTATAGCCTGCAACTGAAATCTGTACGGGAACGAGCTCTCAATCTGCCTCTCAATTAGCAGGACAAAGCATTAAAAGTGTCACGGCACCTACCGACAAGCTCCGGAGCCACTAATACACTGAGGAAGTCGTCCGGCCTCTGGTGTTGCGAGTGTTTGAGCTGGGACCTCTTCAGGAAGGCAGAGAGGAGCTCCTGGAGGACATCGATCTGCCTCAGTTTGCTGCACAAGTTGGACAATCGGATGGCTTCTTCATGGCTTCCGATGGCTTTATTCAGATGTGCCTTCCCTGCAACACAAACAGTGTGATGCAAAGACTAGTTAACACACAGAGCCTCTCCGTGTATTGTCTGCCTCACAAGGGAATTAATGTCTTGTAGGACTCTATGTCGCACTTTTGAAGGCCAGAGGAGAGAGGAGTTACACCAGAGGACATGAGTCCATTACATTGGGACCAAATAGTTGGGTACTTAAGTAGCCAGATGTGCGTTCCAAGCCATAAAACACATCATGACCCCATAGACAAAGGAGAGATGTGCGCATGCATACAGGTATAGAGGGGGTGACTGGTTACCTATCTCAGTGCGCTGCTGCTTGTCCTTCAGTATCATCTGAGCAGTAAGTCCTTCCGGCATAGAATCATAAAGCTGGGACAGGCACTTCTCCTGCTTATCTTCATCATCACTTGGACTCACTGGGAACAAGCAAGATAGTCCATTATGTGACATGACTACGAATGTCATCCTATACGCCCAGCGGTCATCCATCAAACCTCATGAACCTCAGTTACAAGTATGAAAAAATTTCCATGGATTAAACAGTTAAGTGACTTACACTGGTGATCGATCATCATTATTGACACAAAGAAATGGGCCAGGGCTTTGTAATGCTCCGCTTTGACTTGCACCATGACGGCCCATGAATAAGGGACGTTCTCCTTGATGGGTGCCTGGCTCATGGCGTTGAAGACTTGCATGTGAACTTTGCTGACCTGCAAAATAATGACACGTAAATAAGTGCATACACTAATGCTTCATAATTTCTACATGTCTGTTTAACCGGCAGAAAATATTTTGCCTGACATGACATGCTGAAGAAACAGATTCCGGCCCTTATGGCCTCCTATTCTTTTTACAACAGCATTGACCCAAAGATTTTTTTTTTTTTAACCCCTTAATGACAAAGCCCGTACATGTACGAGCTCAAAATGGATGGTTTTCAATGTGTTTAGAGACCGCCCATTGCCGGGGGTTTAAGGGCTTTAAGGAGCGCCAAAGGACACAACCTAGTATTTAAGATATAACTCCTTGTGGTAGCCGACATCAGCAGCAGCCTGTGGCAGAACCTGCATCCTCTCATCAACTTCCAGCCCTTATGTACTCTGAAGACCCTGCAAACGTCACTTGCAGCCCACAAACACCCAATTCCAGAACACTATAGATTGTAAACGCACTAAGTACCTTTTCGGCTTCTTGAGCCACTTTTGCCAGGGTACAAAATTCATTCTGTATCCCGGATAAGATGATTTTCTCGAAGTAACATTCGTGGGCTTCCGCCAGCAGCATCTTGATGAGCGCGCCCAGCATGGCGGGACTCATGTCGTAGCTGGGGCAGTGGGTGAAGGTCTCCTTCAGGTAGGCGAGGACACCTGCGACAGAAACCACGTAAGGCTACAAGACGGAGCTTCGGAGCAAACATCCAGCCACACACAGAGCACCGCTAGCTACTCCGGATTATTTCATTCCTATTTCAGCAACTTTTCAAATTCAACGTGTAGGAGCGCCATTAAACAGAAGTTATGTGGCAGGTATAGTTCTGCGGCTCAGACCCAGTTATTCTAAGGACAAGCTGACCCTTCCCTAACAGGTCCCGATTAAAGCCCCGGGCTCTTAGCCTTCCCCAATCACGGCATGCACGTTGTCGCTGAATTGCCCCAAATTCCATTCTTTGTTGGAACGTGTAATCTAAGGCTTCACATAGCTTGGTACGGCAAGCAAACATTGTCAACAAGACCCGGAAGGTCCTGCATACTCACTAACTGGTTAGACTAGTATCCAGCAGGGTTTATACGGCAAGAGGCTGGCGTTCTCAGGCTGTAACATGCCGACTGCCGCTGGCTTTAGCCAATAGACCTATCCCCAAACACCTGGTATACCCAACACTTGGCTTATTAATTGTCTGGCCACTTTAAGCTTTACTCTGGTTTGCAGGTCAGAGGTAGCAGGAGCTGAACTCTTTGGACAGAAGAGGTTTTAAAGGTCATGTGTAGATAATCATTAACTAAAGTAAGCAAAAAGGAGCCCAGCAATGGCCGCCGCTGTAATCAGACGGCAGCAATGGGTGGTTTGGATGGGCACAGTTTGGAGAAGCAACATTAACCTTAACATCCATTTAGTGTTAACGTTATTAAAGCCACAAGTTGCTCCCCCGCTTTCCTCCCACTAAAATAACGAAGAATTCTCGCTGACGGCAGAGAAACGTGCCAGCCGTCACCGCCTTACGCGTTCCACTGGAAGGAGGATCGGGGAGGCAATCAAGAAACGAACAAATATTTGCTTGCGCTAAGACGGATTTTTAAAATGCAAGCTTGCAAATGAAAACTTTCCTAAGATACGCCATGTCTCGTTACCAAACACGCATTTCCGCGGGTATTGGTAATAAAACAGACGTTAGAATAAGTGCAGCCTCTCTGACCTACTCCTGCTGCGTTCCCATAAGGGTGTGGATGGTCACGTCGCTGCTCCGCGGTAGAACGTTCCAGCTCGTTCTCTTCTATATTTCACTTGTGGTTTACTTGACTTCACAAATAGAACGAGTTAATCATTACCCTTAAGGTTCAGGCAGGCGGCGTGTTGACACCGTGAAGCGCATGCCTAGCTATTCAAACATTCCTTATCGCAAACATGTTTTTTTCATTTTGTTTCTAGAAGTCCACAGAGCCCTTCGTCGCCCCAACGCAAGACGCATTATTCACGTGCGCATTACCTGCGGCTCTCTGGAAAGCGCCGATCGCCTCTTCCAAACCGGACTGCGTCTGGCGGTTACACCGCGTCCCGATCTGCGTGTACAGCGCCGCAATGTTGAATAAAGTGCTTGCCTTCTCCAAGGAGATATTCGGCTGGCTGACGGGGACCCCTGTAAATGAATCGTACCTAAAACAGAAAGAGGACGCCATGAGCTGTGGCCACGCAAAGCCCCCCATTACAGAGCCTGTCTATGTATAAAAGCGTATAATGCCTGGTTCGACCACCCTTTGTAATAAAGATTACATTTTTTCCCATGTTTCGCTAACAGGATTTGGGTGGAGGAGGGGAGATGCCTTTTGTTTTTCCTCCCCGGTGTTCATGGTCACAGGTGGCTGCAGGCCTGAGCACTAACCTCGCTTGGATTGCTTCACTTTTTAAAGATGATGAATTAGAAACACAATGTCCATTAACAGTGTTTATGCTGCAACCATGACAATGGCTGCACTTTAAGTACCATTAACCCTTAATTCACTTAAAGAAACCAGACCACAAAATAATGCAAAAAATAGAAAATTGAAGGAGTTCAAGGGAGGGTGGAATGCTTCGGAAATGTATATTTTTTTCTATGTGGACCTGGCAGCTTATTAGCATTATACGCAGACGGATAAGGGTAATGTATGTTGATTTAAAAAGCGGAGGCTTACCAGGTGAAAAGGATTCCCATGTTCCTGCAGGACGGGAAGAATCGGTTCTCCAGATACCCCAGGTGCTGGAAGTAACCCACCAGTAACTCAACTCCGGCTTCATCCCGGCTGGGGGTCCGACAAGCCTGCGAAAGAAATATCAAAGCTTAACACCCAAAGCGTCTGCAAACCATGGAAAGGCAGGGGTTTCAGGGAAAATTATGTTTCGGAGACTGGAGGTTTCCTAACAGCGCCTCGACATAAAGGAGGTGACAGCACCAACACATGCACCGTGCACACATTCGCGATCAAGGAGGTGTGTGGGTAAACCACATTAACAGAGAACGTCCAATTCTGGCCCCTAACAATCTTACCAACTATGTGGAAACAGGAGCTCTGATGAAGTTCAATTGCAAATCAACTGTGGTGACTACAATGGCCTCCACCTTCAGCCTCCAAAGCAAGTCACCATCGCCCCTCACCTATAACTCATCATCCTCACACATACGATCTCTACCTGTCTGAGGTCCATGAGGTCAGCCAACTCGCTCTCATAATCCGATCCGTCTTCACTGTAATGCTCCAGGATGAAGTCCTACAACAAGTACAAGAGACATGGTCAACGTGCTGCTCATACAACTTACTTTCACTATTAGATCTAAGATCCCGTCCCTGATACCAGACATTCGAACCAAAGCTCTGATCTGATTAACTTTGCTCCACTTCCAGCAAGTTTCTGTTTAGTGAATATGAGTGAACTCACATCCACCTCGAAACAGATCACAACGTATTTCATACCACCTTGCGGCCAATTAGCAACACTGTAATCATCGGGATTCTGTATCCGACTTCCCGTCCCAAAACAAACAGGGCTTGTTGTGACAAATCATTGTAAATTCCTGCCAACTGATAAACACGTTAATCTAAAAGGGTTTCTGTTCTATTGATAATTAACCCAAAAAGGCCCTTTTATTGTTCTCAGTACACGGATAAATACGCTTACATCGACATTTAAACAGTCCTATTTATAGACAGGAGATACTTGGCTTATCGGGGACGAATCCTAAATACTTCACGGATTAATCACCGCCAATAAAACCTGTACTTATTGCTGGGAGGTAACAGCAGCGGCTGCTTAAATATCGCCCGTGAGTTTCTCCGCTTCCTTTAAGTGGAGGGCGTAGTGAACGGTGAGTCAAAGCTCGACATGGAAGTTGCTGGAAGCGTGTGACAATTAGCATGATACACAAACACATCTGACGCTTCAGTAGTTTCACGTCAAGGTGAAAGATGTGATAAGCCAGCATCTCCCTTTCTATAAATAGAATATATATATGTGCCGTTTCGGCCGGGATTGCGTAAGGAATTAAATGAACGCCTTCTAACGCGACACGACGTGAGGAATGCATCCTTCATATGTATAGATATATACATTTAAAAATATATTGCGTGCATGTATACACAATAATGGTTGGATGGGAGGTATCCATGCATTACCCAAGACAGCAAGAGACTACCTTGAGATTGCCGTTTAGAAGACATGTCCGTCATACGCATATCTATGTACAATGACGCAGTTACCTTGAACGCCGTAGTGAAATCCACATCTTTTGTCTCCTTGAGCCCTAAAGGGATGAGCGGCATGTTGGAGTTCTGCCTACAAGAAAACGGGAAGAAAAAGGTAAAAAAAGAACAGCTTACATCGCATGTAAGAGCCGGTCTCCAGTATACATACAATGTCCATTTAAACAGGGGGGGATAGTTGCACTAGCAATAGGTCTGCTTATTTTTACCGTCATGCTGTCAAGCTAGAGCTTTCAAACCACAAACTCAAAGACAATGAAAACTAAGCCAAGTCATGCTTCGCACCCGTTTGCCATTCGGCCCGATTCCCAGGAAGCCTGACACAAAAGGCATGTTTATCTTATTGTATGGCTGGACGTGTACGCCTCGCCCGTCTATAAGAATGAAGAGCACGTAACTCCGCCGAGAGGATTGTGCTCCTGGCGCTAAACTATTTATCTCTGTATTCAGAAAGACGCTTGGTATTTTAATCATTCCTTAACTCGGCAAACACAAGTGTGCTCATTGTAATTGCGCAACTTTAAACAGAATAGGTTTATTAAAATAACACCTAGTTTCAGCCTCTGTCTAAACCCTCTTCCCCGGCACCAGGGCCGTACCCGATCTGAAACTATAAATATTCCATACAATTCCAATGGTGGACCAACTGGTTTAAGGAAAGCATTGATGGGCATAAAGCTCACTTGAAGGCCAAGGGTTAACCAGGAGCTGATGACAGACACTCCATTAAGCAGTTAGACCCCCATTATCTAGAGCCAGGCTACTTCTGCGCTCACAAAAAGAATACCTTAAAAATAGCCAGGCGGCCAGAAACGCTGACTTAAGAATTATTATCTGTAGACGCAGATACGGCCCTTTGGTAAATAAAGGCACGGCTAGAAATATGCAGTTTGTGGTCGGGTTAACGCGATGATAACCAGCGTGGGGGGGGGTAAAGGCTCTGTTCAGCAGCGTAAGCCCAATCTTATCTAATAAATATTTCAAATATTTATCAGCGTAGTCAAGAAATCCGTGCCTTAACTACCAAGTCATAAAGGCGGTATCGCAGGCTTACTCGTTGTGTTGATAAACCTCCACCGAGATGTTGAGACGTTCGAGCTCCTCCTTGAGGACCTGCAGGTTTGAGTTCACAAAGCTCAGCTCCAGAAGGACCTGCTCGCGAATTTTATTGTTCGTCGTTGCCCTGGGGATTCGGGAAGGAAAAGCGGCATTGAGATATTTACAGATATTTACCCAAAACACCCAAGAATTTTTTACCCGTGTCCGCTAACAATTTTTCATGGTAAAGTTTGAACAAAAGGAGGAAAAAAACTATTTGTGATAAAAATTCTAGGATTTGTCACTAGTGGGGATTTTGCTTGATCTATGCAGACATTTAATTAATAAATTAGTATTCCTGCGGACACAGACACTGCGAGTTGTTTTGATCACCGTGTTCTTCCAATAATACGTGGGATGGAGGACACTACAATCCCGGTCCCTGCGCCGTGCCACGTGTACACACTTAGGCGAACGATGACAAACTCACAAAGGGACAACATGTTTCTAACTTGAGGGCAACATTGTTTCCCTGACAGGTCTACGTGACGGCCTGAAGCTATGGCGTCAGATACCGTGTTCCAGATCTCACGAACTTCTCTTACTGAAAGCGGGGAAGGCGGCTTCTTCGCACAGCCATAAACTGAGGATCGGGGGATTAAAGCCAAGGGGCTCCCTTTGTGAGCAGCCGTGAAATCTCTTGGGATGTAAATAAGGTTGGATTTAACGTCTTGGCAACTACCTTACATTTAATTCTAATTGTCTAGCAGGGAGTCGAGAACATCTCCACCTTCTGAACTAGAGGCTGTAGCCAACATCTACCAGAGTTACGGCTCATCCCATCACATGCGAGACATCACATACCCCAATTATATATATATTGGCCAAATTATACAACTTTAGCATATGATCTAATTATTTGAAAGAGACTGCCGAGTTTGGGGAAGGTTAATGTTTACAGGACACCCAGCATTCTGCATTAAGCTGCTTGGTTGTTAATGAAACGTTTGGAGCCTTCAGCTTTTCCTTAAAGCTTTGAGCTTATTGTTCCTCAGTAAAGAGCGAGGGGGGTACCTTACCGGGCAATTACCACAAAACCTGCATATCTAATGACAGGATAGTATTTTAATACCTGTCCGTAGGAGAGGTCATCACAACAGGTCAACGATGACTTTAGGTGGCGGAGCCGCCAGTCACTATTTTGATTACTGAAAACCCAAGAATTAGGCCACATCTTCCCTGCTCGTTAAAGCCTATTTTGGAATTTATATTTACGTGTATAATTTGACAGCTTTTTTATTTTTTTTTTTAAGCTTAAGCTCCAGGCCTGGAAAATTTAAGCCAACGCTGGTTCGTCTTCACCAGAGGGTTTAGTATTTTTCCAGCACAGAGGTACTTGGTATTGTTGTACGGCGGAGGGGGAGTCACCTATGAATGAACTGTTGCCACAATCAAAGCGCTGTTTCTGTGTGTTCATTAGGCAGCATCTGCTGGGAATCTGCTCTGGGAACCAGGGGCCGGCAGAACAAAGGCTTTATTTTGTTGCTTTCGCAGAGGGGAGGGCTGAGGCGCTGGGAACTTACCGCAGAAGGTTTTCGGCTCCTGCTCTCATGCGCATCGCTTTCAGGATCTGGTTGTTCAAGCCGGCTCTCTTATTCTGGAGTTTGCTGCGGCCGGTCTGCGCGACGGATTTTCCCTGTGGATGAGAAAGCAAAAAGCCGGTCAGATACAAATCCCCAGAAAACCAACAACATCTTAAGTGCTCAACCCCTGGCTGCACTAACCCATCCATAAGCGTGTGACTTCAGTTCCCATAAATTATAACATTTAAAATGAGCGGAGGAAGCAATTAAGGGGCGCACGCATAACTTCCTGTTGTGTTTGAGCTCAGGAAGTCTTTCCAACTATTTCAGATATTCTTGTCCTGTTGACATGCATTTTGTCAAAATATATATAGTAAGAAGCCATTTTCATGCCGTTTTCGTTTAAATGGCGTGGTGAGCGTAAAAGTTTCTTTGTATAAGTATTTCCTAGCATGTCCCCCGGCCTCAGTCATTGGTCGCATTGTGTATTGTTTACCACGGCTTTTATGCATTTTATTGCCCTGGTTATTTTTTAACAGTGCTTTAAAGTCCCCATAACCTGAGTCACTCGGCATTAAAAGACGATGAAGGGCTCCTTGTGGGGCTGATGTCACCGGATAATGGTCCGTCGGCGTGAGGCAGCCCATTATCCGCCGACATCTATTTCAGAAGGACAGCGTCCTGACTTATATCTTCCTACCGCCAGCCGTAACCAGGGACTATAAAGGTGATTTATCCGGGAAGCCAAGCCGCAGAGCCATTGATATTTTTAAAGAGGCTAAAATGGGCAAATTGGCCGAGCTATTTTTAAAGTGTCTCGAACATTTTAAAGGCCGTATATCTAGTAAAGTATTTTTTCTACTGACTAAGGCAAGTTTAGTGTTATCGGGAGGTTATTCACAAGTTTAGAGACTTTGGTGAGCACCGCGTTCTTTATAGACCACTTTAGGCATCGATATACATGGATCCCAGATTCCCACCTTGGGCCATACGATTTACATCATTACAACCCGCCAAGCCTACCAGAACCAGATCTTTGCGATAGGATTAGAAACATTACGTTAAACGTAGGGCGTGCAAACAGCGCAAGTACCAGTCCCGCCGAGAGTCCCTTTGTTCGCACCCAGATAAGAGCGCGGCTATTATTCAAACATAGGGATTGTCTTGTTACAAAAAAGAATCTCATGCCCTTTCTGACATGGCAAACAATGGCTGGCAGGGGGACCCGATACTGGAGACAGGCCTGGAATGTGCCGCGGAGAAGTACAGGTATTGAACGCCTTCCAGTGAAATAAGAGCACTAATCTCTGATCACGGACTAATGACCACGATGATAAAGAGATTACGATCTTCGACATCTTGGCCTGAGAATGCCACCTGAGTGAACCGACGAGCTCCACCTTGTCCCATAAACATAATCAGGTCAAGAACATAAATTTGCCCTAAAGCTCCAAGGAGTAAACCAAACGCCCCTAGGAAGTGGCACAAAAGCCAAGGACGGAGCTTTTAGTCCTGAGAGGGCATTAGAGGACCAGCTTGACTTACAAATACCCCATGTAGAGAGAGGTCCAGCATGAAGGCTCACAATTGGCACTTATGGATTTGTGAGGCATATAGAATATGTGCATTGTGTGGATATACCACAGGTGTGAGTATATCATATATGTGTATAGCATGTGCGGGTGTGTACAGGATGCATTTTTGACCCAAGATATGATCTAGTTTTGACGATACTTGCTACAGGCAATGCTCAGATCATGACACTCCTCACCCTCAAGCATTTCTGTATACTTAAGAAAAATACTTTAATCTGCATGGCACACTTCACAAAAACAATTACCGTTCAATCTCCATAGCAACCGTTTGGCGCACGGAAACATTTACTTTGACAGTATTTTCCTTGATAAATATGTCTTGAGAACGTTACATCTTACTCCTAGCCGGCCGATAAAGCGCTCCGCGTATTTCAGATACATATGTGTGTATTTCTTACATGCGGCATGTTACAGTTACAACGGAAGAGATAACACCAGGGCATGAAAATGAAGGATTTGGGGAAATAATCTGTTTATGACTATCCGCTTTCTCCCATCGGGTTCATATCTGGGAATGAATCGGCTACAGAGAAGTACAAAGATCTGAAACCTGATCCGGCCAAATTCTTTTCAGGTGGAGGCGCTCGGTATCTGTTTGAAATGTTATCGCATTTCATTGTATCCACCGCTGTGATTTCTTCTCATTGTGGATCTCAAGTCAACAGGATCTCTCTGCTTGTCAATCAGCGACTGTTAACGACAGAATTCTTGACATAGCCCACCAGGATTGTTAACAAGCCGCGCCATGCATTCTACGACATTGTTTAATTACTATAGCGCGCTACACTTTCAGTGCTCGGAACGTCGCAATCCAGGGCCACAGATTTCAGCTTGGACCCTGGTTTATTCCATTATACCTCCCATTACCTCCGAGTGGGTAGTTAAGATCATCGGACTCCCAACTCAAGCATTTGTGACATACCGAGGAGCTGCTCAGCTGAAAATCATCCGCCATGCGTCAAGGAGAGGGAGTACGGGGATTATAGAAGCGATCTTTACAGGGAAAGGCATACTGGCCCATTGGGCTCTGAAGGAATAGTAAAGTTTCACAAGCGCTATGGTACAGAGGGCTCACTCAAAGTTAGTGTAAGAGGGATTTATATTCAAAAAGCAAACTTGAGTTGTCAATTTCCTTTTAGATGCCGGATTAATGAGCTACGGAGGAATAAATCATACATTCTGTATATAATTATAATGTGGCAGCCATGAGTTCATTAGGAGGCAGTACAGGTGCCGGGGGTTCTAAACCGACCAAAAAAAGCAGAACAAATACACAAACTAGCCGTGGAGTGTTTAAGAGGCTTTACTGATGAACGCAGAGATGCCTCCCATGTAGACGTAGGTCAGGTGCATGCTGGGATTTGCACTGCACACCTGGGGCAGCATCACCTGCCCCCCACAATAATCAAGTTGGGGACCCACCATATGGCTGGACTATCACAATGAACTTGCACCATTTGAGCAATCCCTATTATCTCTAGACTGTAAGCTCATGAGTCAAGTGACCTCCCTGTGCGGCAAAACCATTAAAACCCAAACAGCCCTATCTAGCCATAGACAATACCCGCAGATTGTGAGCTCTTTAGACAAGAGACAATTGGAAGTGAGGAAGATTAAGGACCCCCTGTTTGGAACTTAAAACAGGAAGGGAAATGGCTTAAACTGGGGCTGAATGTAGCAGATAACGCCCTTTGTTTGGTGCTTAGCGAGGTGTTAATGTTTAAGCGAAACAAACGGACTGTTACTCTAATAAAAAGATGTGATTAAAACTAAGGGGTCATTCTTACATCTCCCTGAATGGTGCAGCAAAAATAAGGCGAGATGTCTTCAGAAAGCATTTTTTGTGTTCTTATCCTCTATTTTTATTCTTTCCGGGTCAGACCGACTCCAGCAATAAAGGAGATCCCTATAAAGATGAACCCTGCCCACAAGAATATGGAAAGGATTTGAAAAGCTGGCGAAGGGCTGTGTTATTTACGTGCCGACCTCGGCGTTTAATATATTTACAAGCAGGCGGCTCTTTAAAGGCTGGACGCAGAAGGCGCTGCAAACGGCCGAGCCTCTAGTCTAGAACTATCGATTTAAACGTGTTTACAGAACGCATCAACATGGAATTCTATAAAAAGTTTATTGCGACTGAAAACGGAACGGAGTTTGTATATTAACCCGTAACTCGTCGAAAGCGACGTGGCACTTTTTTGTTGGCAATCCAAGGGTTAACATTCAAGTACACAGCCGGGTAAATCTGTGAAGGAAAAATATTGGGAAATAACCCTGTGATGCTCAGTGAGTACCAGCTGCCCCTTCCGAATCTCTAAACAGCCCCCCCCTACATCGTGTCTGGAGTTTCTGGATATAAAAGGGTTAAATCTCAGACTCTGAGAAGTAATTGAGAAGTCAAAGGAAATTCTTAGTGAAAGAACAGGACAGCGGCGATGTGAAGGAACAAAAGACCTGTTAAACCTGAAATGCGAGGTCCTCGGACTCTAAGATTATTAGGGCACTGACTCAACTTTCAGCTATTTTTATCCTATTTTAGTTAAAATTGTGTCAATCGTCGGGTCGTATCGGGCTGATGGGATACATCTTGGGGCTTTCATGGCTGGCAGGGACTATATATATATATATATATATATATCTTCCCTTATATAATCTGAACCCGACTCAGTCGTTAATTACCAGAGGCCGTGGTTGTATAGGACACAGAACATCTCCCCTCTACACACTTGTAGAAAGCGCTTCTCCCCTTAAATATGTTTTATTTATTTATAGGGACCGGGTTGTACTTATCCCTCCCCAGTAAGGTGTTTCCATCCTGATGCTAGAAAGCCGAAGTGTAAGCAAAGCCTTGGAAAGTTCTGTTTTATTACCAATGTCCATGATTGGGGAAAAGCCGGTGTTTCTGGAGCTTTGCGTGTCCCGGGTCTACCTCTGTAACAGGTGCCATTATTGAGCATGTAATACAACATGTAAGTTATTCCTCCCCGGTACCTCTCTGCTGGGTATGTACATCAATATTCGTCCCTTGGCTGGTGACCTTGAAAGGTCCATTGATTGGGGAAGACTAAGGAGATCCAGCCTTCATTTAGCTGCCCAATCCTTACTTCCGAGATAACAGGGATATGGCGGGCGGCACATTCTAGAGCGTGAACTGATGGGGGCTTGTTTGCATTTTTTATGAGCCCGCTAACTTCAGCGATCTTTCCAGGAGAATTAACTTGGACAATTGCATTGTTTGCGGGGAACATGGAAGGAGAGCCAATTAAACTAAAAAGGGTCTGAGCAATAAATTCACGGCTTCCAGATGACCCAACAGCACAGGCCCATCTCACCCGGGTTTGGTTCCTAGGAATCAAGGTATGCGCGGCATGTCTTAATCTGTACCCCACTGTTACCATTTTGGAGCTAATTACACGCCTACCGCTTCGTGTCAAGCCATCCCAGGCACTCGTGCCGTACACCATAACTCCCAGAACCATCAGCCAACCAGGTCATACAAGACCTGGGTTAAATACAGCGTCAAGAGGCTACCTAATTAGGATATTGAAACACTGCAAAATGTGTGGGTCATTAACAATGACCACGGAAACCAGAGCAAGGATCCTGCCAATAGCCCCCTTTTGCCCTAGAATTAAAAAAATCTGGTCCAGTGCCCCTCCCGGCAGCTCAGAGGAGCCCAGATGGGGCAGGAGCCGCTTTGGTCGTTATTGTGCAATCATTCAATTAAATAGAATTTGTCTGCAGATCATCATTTGGCCAATCCGGCTAAACCTGTACAGCTAATTGTGATTTCTGGAAACCGTATTCGATATTATATAGAATAACCCAGATCAAACACCAGGCATGAATACATCTCAAGCACTTGTGGCTCTCAGAGCAGCCGATCAGGTTAAAAGCTTCCTACCCCCGACAACTGAACGGCAACTAATGATCACAATTGGGGACCTTTTGTCTTCAAGGGTGCATGAAGATAACCGAGATAAATGAAAGGCTAAGCCGCAGAATCAGTTTGGGAAGATAATGATTGCATGGGTTCCGAGACTATACCCACTGAATAGATGGAAACCTGTAGAGCGATGGGGGGGCTGGGAGCAGTAAGGTCACAGAAGCTATAGAGCTGCCGAGGAGGTCAATGAAAATAACTTGTCCAGACAGAGTGACGGATCTGCGAGAGCTTCTGACGCAGTTACAGATCCTGCGTCTCAGCTATATGGATACAAGTGCAAACCGGCCGTCTGAGAAGATATCAGATCTACCACAAAGTGGGACTAATACCCCCGTCAACAAAATCAGTGGCATCTCATAAGACGCCCAACCCTGTGTATACATCCCATCGAGATCTCCATACGGAACCCTGACTATGCTGGCGTATTATCCATGACAAGCCCAAAAGAGTGATTTAACTGTTACTCACATCAGGATTCTGATACAAGGTGGTGGATACAAGAGGTCTGCTGTACAGCTATTTAACCCCCTGTACATGATCTGTGTGTATGGGATCGGTACACAAACAGGGCTGTTAGACCCAATTACAGACCAGCTAAAGCATTCTGGTTACGCTGACATCAACAGTGGCCACGTTGAAAGTAACCATGAAAACCGATATCAACATGAGTCACAGAAATAGGTGTAATACAGGGTTTAACTCCTGCATTACGCTGATAGCAGGCGCCCTGTACACTGCATACATAGAACACCAGAGCCCCTTCCTCCCAATATATTCAAACCCCTGGAGTCCACCACCATACAGAGCTGCCATATACCCTCCACCTGCATTACAACAAAACTAGAATGATGTACCCGAGAACTCTGTTTATCATAAGACTGCCCTGTTTTGGCTATCGTGACCTTTCCAGACTGATTAATGGGCATCCCAGGGTTTCAGAAACTAGCCTTCCAGGCACTGAGTTGGGTCACTACTAGTTAATACTCTGACTGCAAGACAAACCCCCCTAAATCAAGGACGGTTAATAAAAAACTGAGCACAAAGATCACACCAAGGGAAGGGATGAAGGTGCCGCTCACCTTTCTGAAGTAGCTCTGGTCCCTCAGAGACGTGCCCTTGGGGTCCATGGACAGTATGGTGTCCGTCATGTCTGGTGGTAGATTCGAGCAGGTGACACCGTCCCGGCAAGTCCTACAAATCCCAGCGTGGGGTATCTGTCTCTGCCAAAGAGAAATAGATCAGGTGCTATATATGCGATCACTGCTCCCTCCACAGCACTGTCTGCCTCGGCTCTGAGCTGCTCCCTGCCAAGCCTGGCTTTCTCAATGGTGGGGAGGAGCTAAATCCCAAGCTCCACCCACTGGTGACCTAGTCAGACACACCCCTGTGTACTGTTTACAGCTTAGACTTCAATAGACTTAATCTGCTGGTTTAAAGGGACATACACAGGTTACCCACAAGTCAAACTACCATCTAATGTATAATATATCTTATATAATATATATTAGTGGAGCGCATGGTCTCTGGCACACAGTTAAATAGAACCTATATTCTTTTAAATCCCAAATTGATTTTTTTCTAACAAAATTGGAAATAACCTATAAACACTTTAATAGGCTGAATTAGGCCTGAAATACAATTTGCTCAATGGGCCATTTTTTGTTACATTAGGGTAGCAGATTGATTTAAATTACTGTATCAAATTTTATTCTGTTAATTCTATTTTCTCTATTCCTGGGCATTTTACGGATGAATTGCATTCAACGCCTGGACAGGATGCAACATATTTGTAAACGCTCATAGTGTTTTTAGACAGAATTATCAGACTGCAAAACATTAAACTTCCTTCTGAAAACATGTATATCCTTGCTTCAGTAACAATGTATCAAACAAGCAATTCATCAAAGCCGATGTCACAGAATTACAGGAGAAACCAGATATTGTATGTAAACTGTCATCTCCAACAATAACTCCTATTATCCTCAGCTATTATCCTGCCAATCACGGTCACCCCCTCAGCGCTAGGGGGCATCACAGTCACATGATGGGCCGTTGTTGGATCTAAGGTTCTGGGTGAGTTTCTCTGCCACTTCACAGAAGAAACAGTAATTAGGAAGCCAGTAAAGTGGAAGCCCATTAACTATTTAATGACAAAGCCTCTGATAGGGGGACTTGTAAAAATGTACCCCCTTTCAGGCAACGATGACCCATGCCAGTAGCCCTCATTACAGTATATAAAGCCATCGTCATAGCAACCAATGGAGTGGGTTTTGCTCCAGCAAATTGCTCCAATTGCCCACTTCTCACCGTTATCATTCTGTATAACATAACCCCCCCCCCCCCCATTGACTGTGTGAGGCAGCGCATGGTCTGCTGTAAACTTTAGGTACACGAGATGTCTCATGCTTGCAGCGGGTCTGGATGCCTCGCAGGGCGTTTATCTCAGCCGTGTGTTATTAGACAGAGCTGACGTCTTCTCCGTGTCATTAAATCCCTGCCGGCCGGAGAATGTTCAAGGAGTTTCCCTGCACCCGGCTATCTGCCCCGGGATGAGATAATTTGCCTCCCTAACCCTCCCTGCGCAACCTCACAGCTCCCCGCCACTCCGGGGGGGTTTCTGGCCGAGAGCCGGTATCCATGCAAAACACACGGACAGCCGCCCTCCCATCTAACACATCACGTCAGACACGGCACACGTTACGGCTCTGATGTGAACTCCTTTGGGTAGTAAAAGCTCACAGGGGTTAAAGGTCCAAGCGTTGGGCTACACGCGTGTTCCGTGGAGCTCGGGGTTACACCGAGCCAGGAAGACGTGACAATATTTTCCTATATTTAACTACATATAAAGTATGTGTATTGATGCACTTGTGGATCTAAACATATCAGGGTGCCAGCTCACCATGGCAACTAGAAGCAACTTCCTGGCACCAAAGGGGTTATCCAAGGCCAGCATGAAACTGGCTCCCAGCCACATGCTTGCACCCCAAGAATCGCTTTTACCTGCCCTTAGCACACGTCGCCCAGCACGGCCCCCGCAGGGCACAACCCCATACGGTGCGTCCCACTGCATCCCCTGTAACAGATGTTCTGTATTTACAGCACCTTCGCTATGAAATATGCATGAAGCACAAGTGTTTCTATTGTATGACAAATGAAGCCGTTACACGGACACACTGGATTAAAGGACACGCTTCTGCAATGACAACACGGGTCACCGGAGCGTATTGCGTGCAGCGGCGCCTGACCTGTTTTTATCATAATTAATAAATGGAATTTCCCGGTAACTTCTCCATAGACAGAAGTCAGCACCAGGTAGAAAAAAAATAGAAAATGCAGAAAGACTTATAGAAAATATAATTTCCTTTTATTGATCAACATTGAATAAACATTTAAGACGAGCGCTGGACGTTTAGCTTCGTGACGCACTTGTACAATGTTAAAGCCCTTTTGTCGGCTGTATACACGTCCGTAATCCTCCCCTAATCTGTTACCGCTGGATATTTAGCATCCGCGTAGACAATTACACCGTACGCAGTGATTCATTACACGGCGAGGGTGCGGCGGATCCGTTACTGCAGCAGAAAAGTTGTCTTTTTTGCATCACATACTCCAGCTGTTAAGAGTTTAACTCTTTCGCTGCCGGGTCCTGCATTCCTGAGTATGGATTCATTTACTCAGAAGCCGCAGCAAACCTGACCTCTGTAGCTGTTTCTACATCCATCAAAAGCTCATAATTCACTCAAGCAGGTTCCATCAGCAGATACCCCGCACATCATGTTTACATTATATCATAGACAGGGGTGTACATGTTGCGCAGCACTAGTAGAGCATGTTTACTTGCACTCCTAGTAGCCACCTAGCATTGGTGGCAGAGGTTAATAAAATGAGGGAATTTATACATGCATGGTACGGACATATGTCACCAGAATTTAAAACAAGACTGAGGTTTGAGCCTTTGCAGCAGGGCTATATGGGGCCTGTATATTTTTCTATATACGTGGTACAATGTCAGGTTTTTTTTCCCTCAAGGGAGGTATTTTCCAACCATGTGATTTTATACTAGGTAATTTACTGAATTCCTCTAGGCTGCCACAACCCTAGTCAATGAAACCATAAAACACCGGCATAAATCACAGCTGACCTTCACACCCTGGCTTCTATGGACTACAGTTCCCACAATCCTGTGCTATCCGTCCACTCCTCACTGGATAGGGTCCCATTGGTGTTTTCATGACAACATGTCACAGCTTTAACAGGACAGGAAACCCAGGCAGGAACTCCTAAAACTGAAATAAAGGGATTGAAATCAGATGTGAAATTCAATAAAACTGAATTCCCAAAACTTTATTGAAAATACATTTAAGAACATTCAACACAATAATCATATGTATTGTAACATCCAATTAAATCTTTATGGACTATAATCTTGAAAAAACTAAACATTTTATTTTCAAACCCGCAAAGTTTCGAGTGAGCGCTGTGCACACGCGCCAGCAGTCCTGAATACTTGGGCCTTTATACATTTTTGCTGCAATTAAAACCTGCACATTGCAGATCAGAGACTAGCCACATGCTTAGTATTTACAAAAAACGCACGATGGCCAAATCTGGTATGGATCAAACATGTGCGAGTTTAGCCAACCAGGACCAGCTTGTAGTGAACACAGCACACTTATTAGAAATGTTTAATTCAGTTTATTGGCCCCAAATTAAAGCGCCATACACCATGCATTCTCACCTAACAGGAACTCCGCACTTTTCATGGCACTTATTAAATCAGCATACCAGAAAAGGTAATAGAGGGTATCTGCAAAGATAAGTTAGAGAACATGAAGAGGAGTAACAAATACATTTAGAGCATATATTCAATAATTACCAGGCAGATTAGGAAATTGTCTTGTTTTTGAAAGTTACGTTTTATTCTGTTTCTAACAAAAAAACAAATATGAAAGCAGTAAACACACAGATCCCCCCACAACCAGGATATTTAATGGTAATATAGAAAAAAAAATCTATATTATAAAACATACTAACCAAAAATGGCGCAATATCAAAATGAAAAACAAGCAAACCAAACATACCCTTAACCAAAAATCAAACCGCACGCACTCGCTAAACAGAAAACATAAGCACCAACCCAAAAACCCCACCACTACCACCAACCTGCACCCCAGCTATAACAAGGTGCAAATGAAGATTAGGGGCAGAAGGCAAGGCTTTTAAATGATAAGACACGCCTACCTGATGTAATGAGTAGGAGTGGCTTATCCTTTATAGCCCCTGTCTTCAGCCCCAACAATCATTTGCCTCCTGGTGGGGCTGGTGGGTGCATTGGTTAGTTGTGTGGTGGGTGCTGGTGGAATTTTGGTGTGTTTGTGAATTTTTTTTTTTTTTGTTAGCTGTGTGCGCTCTGGAATTTTATGGTGGTTTAGATTAGGGAATAATGCTAATTATTTTTTTAGAGTCTTAATTAAATTTAATTCGATAGAATGTCAGCGTTGAAAATGTTTGTTCTTTTTAAAAGAACAATTTATCTATTTCTTTAAACCTTTGTATTATCTCTAGTTTTTGTTGGGAAGACTTAATTGTCATGTGATACAGAGTCAGGCTCTGATAGGCTGCTGCAGAAGGTGGGACCTGTTCGCTAAGTGGCGTACTACAGAATGGAATTAATGTTTTATCTGCTCTGAACACAGGCCTGTCCTGACGTTTTTCGGTATAGGTCGCTCGATTCCTGAGGTATTACGTATGTGTTAACCCAACGCAGTTTGGGACAAACACCACAGAGAGCCGCCAATGACGTATGTCATATGTTCAAGCTAAATAAATTACTCTTAAAGTACGTACCATCAAGTATTTACATATCTCTACCAAGTAAGGTTTAGTGCTGCGTTTAACCCGCTGTTTTTGTTTAACTTCAGTTAATTTGATGTATGAAGCATTTTATGTGGAGCCAGAGCTGCCGCACGCAGCAGCCATTGCACCCCGTCAGCTCCCGCCGTTGCCACGGAAACGGCCAGCGCCCCGCCTCAGCGCACAGGATGTGGAAGCGAAGCCAGTCGCAGGAGGTTTGAGTCACTGCGGCGCCCGTAAGCCAGAAAACCAACATGGCGGCGCAGGATAGCGATGGAGAGGAGGATTTTGTCAGCTATGGGAAAGCTCTGGAGCTCTACGAGGAAGGCAAGTTCTGTGTGCCTGTACCTTGGGGGGCAAATCATAAAGCTGCAGGGGTTATTATGGTGCTGAGACAGAGTTGAGGTCTTTTCCAGGGGTTTACTGGTAGATTGTGAGGATTCTTCAACTTTTGGGCTGTTTCAGATTTTAATCATCTGCATCATTTAAATTGTAAGGTTATGTGAGCAGTAACTTTTTTCTCATTAGTTTAATGTCTACCTCCTTGCTCATAATAAAGATCATTTAGTTGGCATATCTGCACAGATCTTATAGTTTTGACATACATTTATTTACTCATGTTGGCCAGATGACCAGGTTAATGTATAGATCAAATCCCATATGGTTCTTAACACCGGTAATTCTCTAAATGCATTGTAACTTATATCTATTTAATAAAGTGGTTTTTTTCTTTGATTCAGGAGAACAGCCAAAGAAACCAGTCCCTCTTCATGATCAGACTGTTAAGGATGAGAAGGGACGTTATAAGCGTTTCCACGGAGCCTTCACTGGGGGATTCTCCGCTGGGTACTTCAATACCGTTGGTACTAAAGAAGGTAATTCGTCCTTTAATGATCTGCTTCTTCCTGATGTCTTAGATGTTGCTATTGACAAAGAAAAATGCGATCTCCTCAAATCCCCGAATGCATTCAGCCTCTGACTTTCTTCATAAAATACATCAATACCTGAATGTTCTGTATTGCAGAACCTTAATTCATATTGGATTTTACTTAGATATGCCACTCTGCCCCTTGGATATGCTTTATAACCCCTGATATGCTTTATGCCCCCAGATATGCCACTGACCCCCTAGAAATGCCCACCTGCCCCTGAAATGCTTTATGCCCTCTTAGAATTGCCACTCTGCCCCACTGATACCAACTTACCATTACACCCCCAGACTCCCTGGTGTTTAGCAGGGGTGGACATCTGTGTGATGTGCGTATACAACCTATGCTGCCGGCACTTCTGCCAGGGCTTCTATGGTGGAGCACCGGAAAGGTGATGTTGCGCTGGTGCTCCACCATAGAAGCCCTGGCAACAGAGGTTGTCTACGTGCATCACACATGTCCACAGCTGCCAGAGAGGAGGATCCAGGTCCCCTGCAGCGCTGCGGGGGATCTGGATCCTAACCCTGCTGCTTACCCGCAGCAGGGATAAATGAGAAACACCCACCCGGAACTGCTTGTCCCGGGCGTCGGGTGATACGAACTGCGAATGTGCGCATCCCTGTGATAAACCCTGACTTCAAAGACCTAAAGGGGGGTTCGGCCTGTATTCGGGCCTAAACTGTATGCATTTCTTAGCATTGGTTTATTTTTTGAACCCTGTTTCTCCTTTGGGGTTTCCACTTTGCAAATGCTTTGTATGTTTCATTGTAATGCAAGTTGAGCAAGAATATATTCAGAGACCAGGTGGAAAATAACGGTTTTTGTTACATTATGCTATTTAAGGTTGGGCCCCGTCAACCTTTATTTCGTCGCGTTCTGGAAGATCAGAAAAGCAAACCAGTCGGCCGGAGGACTTTATGGATGATGAGGTAATTGCATATTATTGCCATGGCTCCTAAATGTCTGTTTCATTACTTGGTTTCGAGGAGTCTGTAATGGCGTCTATGGAGGCAGCACTTTCAGCTCACACTGGTGATTGTGTATTCAGAAAAGTAGGGCTGAAACAACTAATCTATTAAAAAATAACAATTGATAATGAAACCAATTACCATATTTGCTCAATTATAAGATGACCCCCAGAATTTGAATATTTATGAAAAAAAGCCTTTGCTTTTATTTAATTTTTATTTGCCACTTTGCCCCAATTATGCACATCTGCCCCCCAGAAATTCCTTATATGCCACTCTGCCCCCCAAAATGCCTTATACCCCTATATGCCACTCTGTCTCCCTAATAAGCCAGTCTGCCCCATATATGCCTTTTAACCCCCTATTTGCAACTCTGCCCCCCTAATATGCCTTCTAACCCCTATATTCCCCTCTCCCTCCCTGATGCTTTTTAACCCCCTATATGCCACTCTGCCTCTTGAAACCATTGAACACCCCCTCGGCTTACCAGTGCATCCCTTTACTTGTGACCCCTGCTTCACACTCCCTGGTCTCTAGTGGGGCAGCCGGTGGAGGTCTGTGCGATGCAGACCTCTGCTGCTGCTGGGCAGTACTTCCGCCGGGGCTTCTCTGACGGAGCACCGGCATCACATGACCTTCCAGTCATAGAACCCTCGGTTGAGAATAAAAGGAAATAAAAAAAAATGCATTTTTATCAATCAGTTTTTATTAAATATGAAAAAATAGTTTACATGTGAATTAATATCAACTAGTAAGTTTTTTAGGTATTAAAACCTAGTTTGAGAAATATTGTTTGGGTTCTTGTACATAAAATGTAGCTTTTATGTCGGTAAAATAAGGCAATTGGAGAAATTAAATTCGGTTCATTAAATTTTAAATGAAATGTGCATATTTCTTTATCGGATTAATAGACAAAATATGGTAGAATAATGGTAAAATAAAAATATAGAAATAAAATATATGCAGCAGAACAAGACAAATGGCTTATTTTGTTCCAGAAACGTTTTTAGAATATGCCTTCTGTAATGGTATACAATTCCTCGGCAGGACCTCAGTGAATTCGGAATAGCCCCCAAAGAAATTCTCACTACAGATGAATTTGCGTCAAGAACCAAAGACAGAATTAGGGAGAAGGCCAGGGAACTTGCGTCTGTAACAGCACCGATCCCAGGCGCCACCATACTTGAAGATTTAATTGCACCAGCAAAGTAAGAAATACAAACTATATGACCATAGACCACACATTCTGATACATTCATTTTCAGAATTGAAGGAAGTCTTCAATGTTTTGCTAATTACATCTATACTAATACTTGTGTCAGACTTGCGTCTTTGAAGACGTTTTCTAATAGACATGCAATTGTGTGCTTTTATAATTTAGCGTTAATGCTTTCTCCATCGCCTTTCTCCAACATTTGAAAGGATCAGTATAGGTATCCAGTTGCTGCGGCAGATGGGCTGGAAAGAAGGACAAGGAATTGGGCCAAGGACGAAGAAAAGAGCAAAGAAACAAATGCCTGGTACGACTACAAAGTTCTTCCAATGTTTTTAATGACTTGTCCAAACAAAGGCTGTTGAACACAACATTTGTGGACGAGATCTGGAGATTATTCATATAAATCGCAACATTCCCAAATATATAATAGTTTAGTGGTTTTGACTTGGCTGGAGGGAAGCAATTTTCCATTGCACACTGACTGCTTCCTGTTGTGTGGTGACAGCCATAGGCAGGCATAACATGTTGTTTTTAAGCACAGCATAACTTTCTTTCTTTTCCTTAAAGATAATGTGAAGATGTATGGCTGTGCGTTACCACCAACGGGCTCTGAAGAATCTGAGGTATGTTCATAACCTGCAAATACTCCTGGAAGAGGGGTAGTATAGAGAAAAATCTAAGAACCATACCAACAAAGCTTATAGCCTGGAGATCTCAGGTTTATGAGAAACGTTGGCCATTCAACCAATTGGCGATTATATGGTATAAAAGGATTTATGTTGACTGCTGAGGTTTAAGGCAAGTCTTTTTTTTTATCATAGGATGAAGATGAATACATTCCTGAGAACGTCACATTTGCTCCCAAAGACGTGACCCCTGTAGACTTCACCGTCAAAGACAATGTCCATGGGCTTGGCTACCGAGGGCTCGATCCTCGCCAGGCTTTGTTTGGGGGATCAGACATGCAGTTAAATTTATTTGGTGATGGGGCTGACAAAATGAGCAATGTTCTGGATATAAGGCATGTTAAAGGGAGGAAAGTTGGGATATCCGGCCAGGTGAGTGTCTAATATCAACATAGCCACCAAAATGCATGCAAAGACCTAAACAAATGAACATGACATAATCTGGAAGTAAAAACGTACCGGCCTGTGTTTGTATCCTGGCGAGTAAAAACATGAATACAAGCTGTAATTTAACACATAATTTATATTCATGGCACGTTATATTAAATGAGCATTGAAAGCGGTCAGCTGTTCTTTCCCACAGTGCTCTTGGGCAGTAGATTTCTGCTAAGCATGGGTGATTTGGAGGTTCCTTTGGGGGCCTTTCTGCCATGTGTCCATGTTTTACATAGGTCCCTCTTCTGAAGACTACCTTTTCCCATGGAGAGCTCATGTGAAATGTAAACATAGTCATTAAGGGTACAACATTTTTAAAACCGCCCAGTTAGATTAACTCATCTAAAATAAGTAGCGTTGAATGCTTGAAATGACTGGCCCGCAACACTTGACGCAGGCAGCTGATAGGTTAATGACCGTATGAACTGCCGACAGTTTGCTAATCAGCTGGTCTGCTATTTTCTTTAGGCATTTGGGGTAGGAGCCTTGGAGGACGAGGATGACGATATTTACGGCACGGATTCCATGTCTAAATACGATACGGTTTTGCGAGACGAGAGTGGAGATGGACTATTTGGATGGACTGCACCAAAGGAATATAAAAGCAAAAAGGGCAAGTACTCTCACCAGACATGTACAGGCAATGACCTACTCAGGCCAGGGATACTTAACTTTATTCATTTTTAATGTTCTAAATATACTCATTCATGCAAAGTGGAGAAGAATAATTTGAGATCAGTCAGTTTTGAGATGGCGCTCTCATATTCATCGCTGTAGCAGTGAGCCATTTTTGATGTCTCGAATGTATCTATTTTTAAGGTGGTACATGGAGCTCCCTGTTAATTTGCCTGTTAATTTAAACTTCTAACTTAAGCTGGTTACCGGTTCTTTAATGTATATCAGCCCATACGATTGTGTGAAAGCGGCAACCTCCCTCATCTGTCACCAAGGTTTGATAAGGTCACATTTTCCCAAATCCAATTAAACTTTCCGCAGTCTGTTACCTCCCTGCCATGTTTTAGATTGTAGGGACATTTTGGCTTAGAATTCTTTACGCCCGTCTGTATTAAAGCGTAGTCTGAGTCTGGGTGGAGTGCAGCTATTGTTTCGCGTTGTAGCCGGGCTCAGATTGGTCATCAGGTATATTTGTCTTCCGCCTCTATCTGCAAACACGTTCCCATTTCTTTCTCTGCCTTGTGCCAAGTCTCTGTATGTACAGAGGTGTGCCCCTGGTGTTTATTTGCGTAGCTCTAGGCAGCGCTACTGCCACACAATATTTGCAATGTATCTGTTTGCTTATACTTCAGCACTTATTTATTACCTTCCATGAAACACATCCTGAAAATTTAACCCCAGCACTGCTGAAATATCAACTGTTTTGGGATTAACTTTCTCTAATTCTGTCATTAGTCATTGATCTCATGTGGGTGATGTTTTTATCCTTGACGGAATGGTATCTATTGTTTTTCTTTTTTAGGGCTGCCCAAAGAGCTTCAGTATGTAGATAACGTTTTGGACGGCTTCTGCATAGCAACCAAACCAACTCCCACTAAGAAGGTAAATGTTCCTTTTTGAAGCAAAGAAATTCAGATTCCGTAAATATAATTTTTTCATGCAAGTCTGAGCTAGTACTGCATTTACTGCTTAGATACTGGTACTAAAGTTCACCATCTCTGAAGGTTGATGGGATTTCTTAAAGAGGGAAGAAGCTTGCAGGTGGATAGAGGGTGCAGACTTTCTAATGGGCTCTTTACAAAGCAATGTTTCTATCTACACGGTGCACCTGTGCAAAATCAGACCAAATTAAAGCCAAATAGCAGTTTTCAGAGACTTGATGCATATATTAGAAGTATGCTCGTACATTAGGGTAATTTGTCAGAGCTGATTCTTCGTTTATTTCCCATAGATTTTCTCCCCTCCGGAGCTTCCCAGAGATTATCGCCCCATTCACTACTTCCGACCCGTCCTGTCTCCAAACGCTCACAGCTCTTCGGCTCTTCACGCAATGCTGGATTCATCCCAAAAACCTCCTAACCCTACCAAGGAGCTGCCACCCAGCCGACACCAACTAAACTCTTCGCAGCGGGGGGAGATGTTGGGAGAGACGCGTCTGCAGGGTATGTTAACCGTAACCTTACAACTGTCCATGATGCCTGCTGACCAGATAGTCGTTGCGCTCCCTAACTACTCAAACTGCCTCCTGTGATACTGCCTGCACCTTGTCCTGTGATATAATTGGATCAGTTTGATACGATATAAGTAACTGCATGCAATAGTTAGGACGGTAAAGGAAATGAAGTTCTGAACTATTGTCTAATCCAGTTATATGGTCACTACCTTGTAACATAGCAGAGACGTTTATTTAAAGCTGAGACAGTGCTTCACTCAATGTCATGCATTGCAGGTCCTACATCTGTGCTGGAGATGCTTTCGGATAAAGACCAGGAGCGGATCAGACAAGTAAAAGCGGCGGCAGAGCAGCAAAAGCTTAAAGCTCAGAGCCTCGCTCAGGAAGCACTAAAAAGCCGCTTTCAGTCTGTCTCTGCCCCGGACACCCCGAGCCCCCCGCAGGCAGGACTACTCGGGCGAGAGGCTCTTCCGGCACAAGCTGGAGACTTCCGACCGTTTGAGAAAAATCCAGATAAACAGCAGAGATATGAAATCTACATCAGGAAGCTTCACCAAGGAGAAAAAGGTGCCAAAAAAAGGGTTAATTGAAGTTTTACTTCGGTCAAAATAAGGTGGTTTAGTTGAATTTGGAAGGCAAAGCCTGTTTTGTGCTGTAAGCGGGTGCATAGTTCTCGGCAGGGATTTGGGTCACAGTGAAACACGTCAGATAAACATGTTTCAGTGATTCAGTAAACCCTTTCTGACTTGATAGATGCTTTGGACAGCAGTCTGGACACAAAGATGACAGAGTGGGAGCGTAGCCGGGAGCGAGATGAATTTATGCGATCAGCGACGTTATACAAATCCACCAACTCCATGCTGTCTTCCCGGTTCACACGGGGTAAATATGAAGAAGACTCAGATAAAGTGGAGGTTCCGAGGGACGAAGAGGTACTTGGATACTTGATTAGCAGTGGAACTTTGCACACTTTACCAAAATTCAGTGACTAGAATGACCAGACAATAAAATTTTGATGTATAAACTCCCCCAAATTCCAAAACTTTGTCATTCCTAAATACATTGACATCTACCTTTAGTATAGGAATGGGTATGGCGGCTTTCCCTGCGTAATGTATAAGCCGGTGCTGGGACCCTGATGGAAAGGCATTTATCTTGTGTCTTGGGATGAATTGGTAAAATGGGATGTTTGACACAAAAGCATTGGCTAGACCAGGCATAGTAACGTTAATGGTTAATGTCTCCCTCACAGGGTGATCTGAACGACAAAGCATCCGCTGTGAAGATGAAAATGTTTGGGAAGCTGACGAGGGACACGTTTGAGTGGCACCCAGACAAACTGCTTTGTAAAAGGTTTAATATACCTGATCCTTATCCTGGGTAAGCTTCTATATATATATTGCTTGCTTGCTTGTAGATGTCGTACATGCCCAGACCCGTTTCGCTTCCTGACGGAAAGGCAAACCTTAATTACCTGGTGACCCGAGCAGCCTGACTGCCATTGTTATGTAGATTGCTTGGGCAGACCACGTGCCTCATGTTGGTGTTGACACCGCATACAGCTACTCATCATTAAAGGTCCATCTCTGCTTCGTGACAGGTTTCCCTGCCGGCTTATTGTCATAGTCCTCTTAGAGAAAATGACAGTAATTTTTCGAAAGCTCTTGAACAGGTTCTTGAATTTACCACGTTTCATGCAGCAATGGTCTCAGAATAATTAAGCTTTTGTCCTCATGGGCATTCGTTTTCTCTCCATAGGTCAACTATGGTGGGACTGCCAAAAGTCAAAAGGGACAAGTTCTCTGTGTTCAATTTTCTCACTATTTCTGAGACCCCCAAACCTATTGAGACTTCTACAAAACCGGAACAGTCGCAGCAATCATCTCAAAGCAGTAAGTCTTCATCCCAGTTAGGCTTGTTTTAGTGGCTTCTGACATAAGTTTGTTAACCCCCTCTGATCTGTACTTTGCTGGTAAGATGGAACGCAAAAAAGTGTAGACTAGCTAAAGTAACAAGTTGGCCCCGGACACTTAATTTTGGTAGTAGGAAGAGTAATTATGTTTAATCAGCCTATTTATCTGTATGAATATTGAGGCATCTCCATAACCCGATTCATCTGCTGTTAGAACCCAGGAAGCCGTCTAGGTGGGATTTATCTGCCGGAGAACAAAAGGACTCGGTCAGTGACTTTTTGAGTCGTGCACGGAGCGAAGTTGATGTCAAAAAGGAACAGTCTGCTACTTCAGTATCAAATATAATGTCTACGGCACCGCTACCGGCGAAGGTGAGAGCCATCAGATTTACCCCCATCACCCGCGGTCGCTCCTGGTACCGGGGTAACTTATTGCCATGGCTTTTGCTACGTAAAAGTAATGCGATGAGCGGTCTATACTTATCGTGCGGTTATTTTACTGTCCAGGTTTCTGCTGAGCAAACCGATCAGATCCAAGATCCAGAAGTTGAAGAAAAGAGGCCATCCATGGATTTATTCAAAGCAATCTTTGCTGATTCTTCAGATGAAAAGTCATCGGAAGAGGAAAGTGAGGAGGAGGAAGAAGAGCCTGCTTCAGCTGTAAACAAGCCCGAAACGCCATTGTCCAGCGTGCAAGGTGGGCGACGCTCAGGCGTACCCGTGGGCTTAGAATAACCGCACCTTCCCTAACGACAAGAACTCAAAGGGTTTTTAAAACATGCATTGTTATAAAGATCAAACCAGCCAGTGTTGGGAAACATTGTAAAAAGTTTTATATTGTTTGAAACATGCTCATGCTTTTTACTTTTATGTATAGTTTGGCTGTTTCCGGTGTAGATCTGTTTCTCGATGGCCAGAATTTTAACCCCTTAAGGACAAAAGTTTGTCCTTAAACCCATTAATGACTGTATTGTGAGCCCATGTGCAGGCTTTGTTGTGAAGGGGTTAATGTTCCTCTTGTGGCTTGTAAATCTTGATTTCTTTGGATGAGGACTAGTGTCAAATATCCATTGAATGAGTTAAACAATTGGGTTTTAAAACAAAGCTGTCCGTTTATAAAATAGCCTTTCTGACCAGGAGGGGACTTATTTCCAGGAGTGGGCAATTTTGTAAGACCCAGTGGGTTGCTTGGTTTTAATACGTATTTATGGTGTAATACATGAACTCTCCATGCATTAACGTGACTATTTCTGCAGATCCTAATCCAGTAACGGAAGCCCCAGCACCACCAGTTGTAACAGAATTAAAGGAAACACAGGAGAGCATGGACGCCTGTGAAGAATTTGGTCCCCGGCTGCCACCTCCAGTGTTATCTGGTGAGTTGGCACACCGCACTTTCAAGTACAGTATACAGATGAGTGTATGTGTATATAACGGGCACAATATATCCAATCTTTTCAGGGGGTTCCGGGAAGTCTGATCATATCCGGGTGTCGGGTATAGATGAGCCTATTAAGAAACAGAAACAAAAGAGAAACAAGGAGAAACGCAAAGTGAAAAAGGAGCGAAAACACAAGAAAGAAAAGGTATTTACACTGATAGCATATATACTATATATGTTTCAGCTGCTGCACAACCTCTTGGAACATATAACTATTGTCTATAACTTTGCTCTTAAGCCATATCCTCACAAAGCCCATTTTTATGGCAAGTTACAATTATCCACCCTTTTCTAATAGAAATGTTTCAAATGTATTTCTACGCAGAAGAAAAAACACAAGAAGCAGAAACACAAAGCTAAACAGCGATCTAAGATGGCGGATGGGAGCAGCTCGGACTCGGAAGAGAGCAGTGAGAGTCCCAGCGAGGCGGAGGGCGCAGCGGAGATCACCCCGCGGGAACTATTAAAGAGGTTGGGGATCCAGCAGAGATAACTACGGAGCCTTTACCCCCGAGCCAAATACAACCGAATTCTCCCTTAAAAATGAACTTAAATGCTAAATATCTACATATGTATAAATAACTCAAAATGCTACACGTCAAGCAAATAAAAATCTGTTTCCATGGTAACTGCTAACCATTTAGAAACTGCAAAAGCCCCCTGCTCTGAAATCGCTTGTTGGATTATAGGTGATGCTTTACATACAAAAACAAATTTTTTTCTGTATTTTACAGGCTGAAAAATCTTCCCATCCCTCGGTAGCAGAAAGTTCCAGTTTTTGCTTCTCTAATGAAGAATAATCGGCTATAAACTCCTCAATTGGATTTTCAGAGCAAAATGTTTTGTAAATATGTATAAAAAAGTGAAATCAGAGTGAATAATATTTTGAGAAATAAACATTTGGTTTGTTTTTCTTAATTGAAAAAACACTTTCAGTATAAATCAAATTCCTAATATGAGTATTTATCCACAACTGCTCGGAATACATCAGACCGGATCTGGCTATAGGCTCTATGTATTAAGAATAATGCGGGTGTAGAGTACTTAAGGGGAAACTCAAGAAATATTTTAGCTCATTGCTTAGTAATTGGGTTTTTACCATAAATTATATTTAATTATAGTTTTTTGCCTGGCTTGTGCTATGGATACATGCATCAGGTTTACTCTCTTAGCACTCACTAATGAGCTGTGGAAGGAATCCATCACTACTGTTCTCATCAGACCATCCAAAATTACCATACACTATGAGTTTTCTCCAAAAACTACTCAGTTATAACAAGAAACTGTAAAGCTTGTCATTCTATTAGTTTTTAACAAATTATGTGCATTGTGTTTAACTTGCACCAGTGAAATTCATCTGCTGCCACTCATATGGTGACCAAAAGAGCATGAAAGCCCATGCTATTTCACAAAATGAGCATGTGTTGTACATCATATCAGTAATGTGATGGAGTTGGGTTAATATCACACTAAAATAGGCAAAGAATAAGTAATGCCTTTAGGGCAGGGAAGGACACAAATCACAGCCTGTTTCTACTTATTACAGAGCTAACACGGTAAGGGATTGGCTTAGTCTAAATCCCATCGTCCTGGCTTTAACCTTTCATGATATGATTGCTTACAGTCCTAAACTCTCCCTTACATATCTGTCCCTCTGATTAGTGTGATTAGCCTTTCATTCGCTGTAAAACGCACGCTGTATGTTGTTGCTTGAATTGGGTCTCCGCGGCCGCCGTACGCCTTGCCGTTTCCATGGAGACGCTGGACGCCGGATGCTGAGTGGCTGGTCGGAGCTGCTCCGTGAAGATGTTGGATCCGCTAGCCGTCCGTGGGGAGACCCCGGTGCCCGAGGAAGAGGAGGCAGCCTCCGGGGAGAAGGAGAAACCAGTGTGGGAGAGCGAGAGATTATCACAGGTTACATTAACCAACTCTGTGTACTGTCCGCCATGTCCTTACAGTGCCAGACGGCGTTACTCTGTATATCCCCCTTCAGTCATTCCCTATACACCGGGCCCTGCACTCTCCCAGTATAAACCATTTCACCCAGTATGATATCAACGCTCAGGGCTGGACTAGTCTGCACTTTTTGTTAGACTCTCATTTCCCTCAGCCATTCTGCCACGGAGTCACTGGCTGAGGATTATGGGAGCTGCAGTTTGGGTCACCTCCTGTTTCCGGACCAGTAGCCTGTTGAGTGTTTATTGATCGCCAAGTCCCCAGCGTATTAAATTTCTGCCCAACTAAACCCCGAGTCCAAAGCCTGGGCCAAGTATGTGTCCAGCCGCATCTGCCTGCGATCTAATATCCATTACCTGTTATGTCTGAACCATTAATTAAAGCCGCGTCCCCTCGGCCCCGATAAATGGACTGACTTTCACCGCCATTGTGTCTTCGTTTTGGCCGCCGTCCCAGATCCCATCAGCGTTTCTATAAATGAGATCGAGATACATCGCTTATTTACCCATTAACTGTTTACTCGCCACAGCTTCCCACGGAACATACAATGGCAGATCAATATTTCTTTACAGCCCCTGTGTAAGATGAATGCGGGCGGGCACCTGTTACTTAACGTATAGATAATACATATCGCTGATACACGTAATACAATTATAATATATCTGTCTGTATCTATCTATCATCTATCTATCTATTTATCTTATAACAGGTTTCACGCCCTAACACTAATATCTCTTTCTGTAAATCCATAGGTTCCGTTTAGAGTCTTCCGAGGACACACAGATGCCGTGAGCTGCTGTCATTTCTGCTGTGATGATACAAAAATAATGTCCTGTTCGCGTGACCGTACGGCGCGGCTCTGGGTATGTTCCACAGAAGTGTAACCTACGTCTGATATACAAGCCGGTAATATCCCCATCGTAACAGAGCCCACCAAGTGCGTTCTACATAACATTCAGAGAACCCATAAAGAGTCCTAAATCATTGCAACATGGAGGGGATAAGGATGTCTCTTGTATCCTCCGCTAACTCTTTCCTCCTGACTAGGATGCCTCCTTGGGTTCCCTGATCCATGTCTATAAGGAACACACGGCTCCTATTTCAGAGTGCGATATAACATCAGACAATCAAAGGTGAGCTAATGCAAGTATATACACATATATAGACGGGTGTCATTGGATGCGAGGATCTGCGTGATTGGCATTCGACGGCCAGGCAGCATACTGACCAAGGACCTATTGTGTACCCACCACTAAAGTGATGATATAGAATCTGTATACGTTTGTACCAGGCCCACCATTAACAAGACATGTCACACCCGTCACCCATAAAACAACCGCCTTTCCTAAAAGTACCGCGGGCTGCATTAGTTTATATTCTAGGGTCGTTACTTTGCATTTATGAGATGTCGCCCAATTATCTGCGTTATTCATCTCTTGTTTAAATATAATTTTCTCCAGAATGATGACATCATCATATGACAAAACTGTAAAAAGCTGGGATGTGGAGACGGGGAAAGTACAGGTATGTAGTCTTTAAAAAATGTTATGGTGTTTTGGGGGTGATAAACAGGGAGTTTATATCTGACGGGGCAATAAATCTTTTATTCGGCTTGGCTCGCTGTGTAAAATTGATTTATTGAACGGCTGTACCTGCTGAGATTGTAACAGTTGTTAAAATAGTCTTTTTTATTGCCTGTACTTCGAATTCTGTCCACTGGCATAAACCCAGTGAGAAAATAGAGTAATTAAGCAGCCATCTTGCCCAGTTCATATTCATAGCATCGCCTGAAGAGTTAAACTTATGCTTTATGATAAAGGCCAGGGTTTTGGTCAATTATCTAAAGTTTGTGTTTTACACATGCTGAACCCCGTGCCCTTGTCCAGCGGAGCCCAACGTGGGGGCCATTGCCAAGCTAGACTCTAATGAGTCAAATACCGACTCTGTTGAAATCTTCACTTGTGACTTGTCTCTGTGTTCTGTTTCCAGTGGTCCGTGGCCCTGAACGGGCTGGTGACTTCATGTAACGTCTCTGCGGATGGCAAGCGTGTCGTGTGCAGCTTGGATGTGGAAAATGCTGTGTGTATCATTGATGCCACGACAGCGTCAGAAGTTACCCACCTGAATGGTTAGTCCATCTTCATCAGCATCATCATCCTTAGTGAGGACATCATTCTAGCCCCGTTAATTAAATCCCTGATCACAATGGCCCTGGAGAATGTAGACCTACATTAAATTAACAATGCTGGCAAATATTACTTATTTATAGTAATAGCCATTTGCCTTGGCGCTGTTACATATAATTTGATGTTTCTAGACGCTTTATTCCATAAAGATAACCTACGTCTGCTTTGAAAAGGCAGATCTTCTTAACTTCATGAGGTTCTCAAGCTGTGATCAAGGGTCTAGCAGGAGGGAGAGGGCGCATCTGTGCCCCCGTTGGCATCGTTCATTAGATAGGAGCATGAAGAAAGAGCATGAAGAAGATTGGTACCATATGTCTCCAGACAGACCACCTACTTCGTGGATCACATGTAGTTTTAATGGCTGTTTAAACCCACTGTAGTACTGTAGTTAATAATAGACTTCTCACTCCACAAACTATGGCACTCTCTCTTTTAGATCACCATGCGAGCTCAGTGACAAGGTGCTGCTTCGACCCAGCAGGAGAGAGAGTGTGCTCAGTGTCATCAGATGGAGGAGTAAAGCTGTGGGATGTCACAGCACGACGTACGACCATCGCAATTAACCAGTAAGGAACCACCAGACACATGCATTCTAAACGTGATCTATCTTAAGGGGTCGTTATGTTTCTATATTATCCCCCAGAATGAAGAGAAGAACGTCTGCCCCTCTGTTAGTCGTGTAACATCATTTATAGGGTTAATAGATTATCAGTTTGGGATAGCTAAATAGTTCTGCGCCGTGCAATAAATAACTTTGTTACTGGTCTATGATGCCTGTCAATAATGTGTTTAAGGACAGGTAGAATCCAATTTCTGTTTGGCTTTGAGTGTGAAGGCAATGTGTGTTTTAATGGCAGGGCACACGGCAACGTTATCTCCGACTGCGGCTTCAGCGCAAACGGACGCCTTTTATGTACAGCATCGTGGGACAAAACTTTGAAACTTTGGGACATTAATACTGGGGAATTCCGTCATGGAGGGCCCAGTATACTAAAGGGTGTGCACCGGGGGTCCATCAGTTCCTGTGAATTCTCCAAAGACGGTGAGTTATTACGTTCATTACAGCAGACAGCAAACCCTATCATCGTAATGGTAGCAATCGTCCGAGCTGATAACATGCCGTGCATCTGACCCGCAGCGTCCGTGCTTGTGTCTGCCGGCTACGATAAGACGATAGCTTTCTGGGATGTGGCTTCAGCGCGCAAGAAACTTGTCTTAAAGGTAATTTCTTAAATACGTGGATTTTATCATTTCCCCAGCGATCACATGGATTGTTTCTTTTTTTGGTTGCCGTCTCACCTTTGCCCAGTCCCTCTTTGGTCCCCAAATCCCTGTGCCCCTCTTTCTTTCACTGATACCCCTCTTTGTTAGCCGGGTATGAACGTATCACTGGTATCACTAGTTTTTTTCCTTCAAATGGATATAATTCATGTTAGCTTTTCGGGGCCGCTATGTATTAATATGTGACTAATCCTGTCTATAATGACACATTGTTCTGGTTATAGGGTCACGATGACTGGGTGCTGGATGCAACCGTGAGCGCCAACAAGAAATGGATCCTCTCCTCTTCAAAGGTTTCCCTCTGACATCATACTCATCTACTCTGCAAACAGTGACTCATTTCCTTAAAGCACTTTGCGTTACGACGCCCTGGGGGTGTGACTTAATGTCAACACTGACTGGCCCCACCCACTCTGCATGAAATGTGTCAGGGATCTAAATATAACCTCTGATGTGTGTACAAAATGTTACGTCACTCTAACCAGTACTTGTAACGCTGCTTTGCTATACGTTCTGTTGATTCTATACATATACTAATCCAATCATATTTGATTTCTTGAACAGGATAGCACCCTAAGACTGTGGGATCTTTGGCATTATGAACAGATCCCCGCTGTTATGGAAAACAGAAAAGCGATTGGTTCCCGGATGGCCCAGGTTAGCGGTTTATTGGGTGGTCTTGAAATGATTATAATTATTATTGGTTAATTAGTAAAGTGCGTTGGGCAAACGGCACGTTAGTTGGTCACGTGACTGGCTTGGATATACAGCAGCAGACAATATGTGATCCCGTGTGTTTATTATCATGATAATAAAATATTATTGAAATTATTCACTCTTGAGCTAATATTTATTTACTGCCGTTAATGACAGTATATTTTTGCATCTGTAAATAATGTCTATTTCTGTGTATGCCAGTGTGAAAAGTGTGACAAGCCGTTTCCCATCATGCACTGGGATGACGCCGCAGTGACCTCCTGCCTATTTTGCCGCCTCGCTTTGCCTGCGCAGAACGCGTTTCCCGTGCCCAGCCCTGCGCTTTAACCCTTTCCTGGTGCCCATAATGCTATCTCTTTTTATAGTCACATGGATACAATCTGTTCTACGGTCTCGACAGTACTACACTTCTGAAGGACCAGCATGACATCATTTAGTAACGTCACATTTTAAATGACTCCATACTTTTAAAATCCATTTAGTAAAGTCGCACCGTGACCCGTGGTGTAATTCCATGCTCCAAACTGCTTTATAATTTTATGTGATAAATGTATAGATTTATGTATAAAGTCTTGTTAAAACATAACTCATATATCATGTTAAAATGTTTTTTATTATAAAAATAAAGATTTACATGTTAGGCCTGAAAACTGCTGAGCTAAATAAATGCCATGTTCCTAGATAGTAATTACCGTGTAATATGAGTGTGTTTAGGGGTTACACTCTTTAGAGTTACCTTGGAGTTAATGATCTGCTCCCTGATTGTGTTATAGAGGAAGTTTCGCCATCCCCTCTGTAAAATGAGGATTCCACTTTTCAGGCAGAAACACCGTGCGGCGCCGTGGCTTAGATGGTTAAAGCGCCTGTCTAGTAAACAGGAGATCCTGGGTTCGAATCCCAGCGGTGCCTTTTTCTTCTTCCCCTGTATGTACATTTTTAAATTATATTTTATCATATTTGTTACATTTTTATTTTACCTCTTATTACTACTATTATAAATTCTAAACATTTCAATCAGCTTACTATGTAAACATCCACACCCAGACTCCTATACTGCTCGTATAATCGTGCTGCAAAACCAAACCCACTGTGTACATTGCCTTGCATCATGTGATTTGGGCTCGGCTGGGCAAATGACGTCATCACAGAGTTCATGAGAAACATACCGTAGATCACGCATTTTCCTGAATTTACTGAGCACCGGTGTGTTAGTATAAATGAGATATTTTTATGGTACTATGGTACTATATGCAAAACCTAAAATGTTATGGATCATTTTTTATTTTATTTTGTATTTAATTACACCAGGTAATGCAGTTATGTCATTTCAGAAACTGCTGTAGAAAATGAGAAGGAAGGCTTACTTTATGTATTTGCATTTTTTATAAAATTGACAAATGCAACATTAATTATAATAATAATAATAACAATAATAATAATAACAACAACAATAATAATAATAAAATAGATTTTGTAGTGAAGGGAGCCACCTAGTGGTGAGGTGATGTAATACCAGCTGTGCCCAAAAAGCAGAGGCATAGCGCCATCAATTTACACAGCGCTTAATACAATACATATATTTAAAGGGTATGACAAGACAAGAATTGGCAGACTAAGACAAACCGATATATTAGATGGAGAGAGCCCGGCTCGCAAGTATCTGGGCATAAGCCCCCAGTAACTTCAAAAGACTCCACGACACCTACCAGACTTTCACGGTCACACCAAAACAACACACATCGCCGACACACATTTTCAACACATCTCTCGCAAACACAAAACATTCAGTGCACAACCATAACTCTTTTCAGTCCCGCCAGACTTAGGACTTTCCCCAAAAAAATCATGCCTTTATGTATCTATAACCCGCCAATAACACTTCGTCATTTATAAGCTTCCTTATCTAATATTCATGCACCAACTATGTATAGGTGCGGGGGCCGTTGCTGGCCAACCTCGATAAGTGGGGAAAAAAAGAGTAGATTTCAGAATTGCATAACATTCCCAAGGTTCTAGATTTCTAAGTTTTTATTTCATTGAGCGATCGGAGGATGAAAAAAAAAATACATTTCAAAGGCGTGAACTGCGAAGGGTTAAGTTTGAATCTGCGCATGCTGCTTGCCATTGGGAATCAGACCAGCTGCTAATTCCTGTAACCTATTTTTGAAATGTTTATGAGGTTTGCATGGACCCGAGGGGTGACTGGAGCACTGATCCGAATCCTACAACAATGTCGTAAGAGTTACAACGGATCCCTGATTTAATATCTCAATTCTGCACCGACTGTTTTCCATAAAGATACTAATCGTGACAAATGTGGGGTGTTATTTGGGCGATTATTTTAACTATTTTGTCATTTTCAGCCATTAAAAGTTTAGGGATTATTATTATCACCCTTTATTTTAATTAGCCGCATAAGTACAATTTAAATAGGGTGGTTAACACATACATAACTAATATACATTAACACATACAAACACATCGGGTGTCCTGGCTTTGAGGGCCCTGCTTGAGAGCTTACAATCTAAAGGGATGTATATACCGCTAGTTTATTTATATTAAGTTTGGGAAACATACACAACTTTAATACACAACCACTTCTGCTGGAAGGCTGTTCTGCTTACATGACCTTTGTTACATCACAGGACACATAGGGATGAATTAGTTCATCACCAAGCCTTAATGCTCCTAATGTTCTTGACACTCTGGGCTCTGGATAATGCCGTTCACGATCGTGATTGTTCCTGATTTCCTATGAGACATCAGCGCTATTCCCATGGTGCTGGAGCTGGAAACGTTCCCATGGTTTAAGGGGACAATAAATAAAAACTGATCAGTGCCGCCGTTTCAAAGTCACGTTTCACCTCCTCCACCTATATAGCATGCATTAAGCATTTTCACCAAATCCTCCAATATTTATCCAAATATTTATTGCTTTAAACCAAATATTTACCCTTTTTCTTCTTCTGTTGATTTTCCTAAAATAAGTAAAAATATATAGATAGATTCACAAAGGCTTTATTGTCTTAATTTATGTTTTTTTTTTAAATTCTACGCTGCAATAAAAAGCCGTTCCCATCCCATATGACCAAACTGTTATATATATAAAATAAAATTCTCGATAAAAACCTCGACAGAAGCAAAGCCATAAACAAAAGCTGTGCATCTAGCCGTAGAGACGGAGCTGTATATTTTTCTTGGACTTTGCTCTAAACAGTAGACCCACATAGTAAATAGTTGGAATCAACATTCTGATGGTTTATTGATTTATATAGCGCCACCGTATTCCATAGCGTTGTACAATGTAAGAATACTAGGAGTATCTAATCTGTTTTTACTCCAGGGGAATAAATGCATCGACAGCAATGGCTACTTTGTTATCATATATTGTTATTATTAATTATTAATAATAGCAATATCATAATATATTTATTATTATTAAGAACAATATAATAATAATATGTTATACTAATATATTATAATATTATTAATATAATAATATATTATTATTTTAATAATAAATTCTATAATATTTATCTAATGATTAATATTCGGTTGGCAGGTAACACATAATTATCAGAGGCGCATCTGTCGGCCGTCATAATAATTGCCCGACCGTCTGTCTTGATACGGATGCAAATTGATGAATATTTGAAATATAAATGGCTTAACGACGAGGGCTGGGTGAAGGAATAATTATGTCGTATACCTCCGTGGATACGTGTTCTTTTAATGAACAAGTGTTGCTAGGCAACCGGCAAAGAGCTGACACCAAAGGCATAATGAAAGGTGTCTGTCCATTAGAGCCGATGTGGGGTCCGCAAGAGAAGGCGTCTGTGTTTACGGAAAAATAAATAATTGATTGGAGTGAATGAATGAAGGGTTTGGAAAGCTGCAGGCTGATCGGGAGCACGGCAGGAAATTAAAAAGATGGGAAAAAAGCATCAAAAATATACTTTGGCTCAACCACGAGGACCCTAGGCAGCCGATTAATCTTATATAGTGGATCCTGGCTACTAGTAGTCAACCTGCAGGTCATTCCACTATGGGTCACGAGTCCCATCATCCCATGATGCCAACCAAACCATCTGCCCAACACTGACACCAACACAACAATGCCTGCAATACATTAAATATAGGCGAGTAAGCATGGCAGTTTGCGGTGGGACCTAAAAGTGGATCTAAACCCAAGATTAAAGCAATAAATCACCCCCCTCCGCTTTCATCCAGTCGCATCAAATTGCTTGCATCCCCCATTCATTTACTAAACTCTATATTTTCAACATCTCCTCGTTTTTTTACATTCTCTTCAGACAACCACATTTAAAAAAATGTGATCCCATCTGCAGAATAATAGGGCGCGACAGCCGGCTATGGGGGGGGTAATTGAGGGCATCGGCCAGGGCACAAGATAATTTACTCGTTATATCCAGCGGGAGTCCTTCTGCCCGGTGTTTTATATATCAGGCTGTCCTTCCTCACCTTATGTTTGCAATACTTAGAAGTATTGATCGATACGGTTTGAGATTATTCCGTGGAAAACAGATTTCCATCATCTCTGTTCTTCTCACTTCGCTTTCATCCCTCTCCTGACTCGTTTAATCTCAGTATCCTTATACTTAAAATACTATAACCTCCATGCACTGTATAGACTATGATTTATGATAAACATTTTCCTGTGTAGCTATAGCGGCATAATCATCTCTGCCATTGTAACCTATAGTGACCATCAGCCTTAACATGCGCAGGGCAGGACTGGCAACTTAAAGCCCTAAGGGCCAGTTCACCTAAATGGCCCAATGATGCTGCAGCCCGAAGCACATAAATCTCACTATGCAGGCCATCTGAAACATGGATTTACCCAATGGGACAGTGTAGGAAGCCCCCCCAAATCAGGGCAGGAGACCAGTCCTGCACCCCTAGGGCCTTATGTGGAATCACTCTGATATATATATATATATATATATATATATATATCAAATCTGATATATAAGGCGACTGTTAGGGCTGGAATATCAGTCTCTTCCACAATGTGTGTATAATATGAATGATGATATTCCTGCTGAATACTCAGACTGTGTAGTAAATGAATCAGAGCCAGCATGGGTATGGTGATAGAGTGTGTATAACAGCACAGGAGTAGTGGGGGCTGGGGAGGCTGCCTAGAAGAGGGAGGGCTTCTTTTTGAACCAGGAGAGAGAGACAGTGTGCTTCCTCTGCCTTCTACTTCTCAGCTGAGGAGGTGGCAGAGCTGGTGGCAGAGGGTGATTGTGGAGGTGGCAGAGGGTGGCAGATCTCCTGGCAGATGGTGGCAGAGCACGTGACAGGGGAGGTGACAGATCTGGTGGCAGAGGGTGACAGGGGAGGTGGCAGAGGAGGATACAAGACCTGGTGGCAGAGGAGGGTACCAGATCTGGTGGCAGAGGGTGACAGAGCAGGTGACAGGGGAGGTGACAGATCTGGTGGCAGAGGGTGACAGATCTGCTGGCAGAGGGGGGCAGAGCAGGTGACAGGGGAGGTGACAGATCTGGTGGCAGAGGGTGACAGATCTGCTGGCAGAGGGGGGCAGAGCAGGTGACAGGGGAAGTGACAGATCTGGAGGCAGAGCAAGTGGCAGTGGGTGGCAGATCTGGTGGCAGAACGGCTGGCAGGGGGTGGCAGAGCAGGTGGTGACAGGGGAGGTGGCAGAGCAGGTGGCAGGGTAGCCCATGAGTGTAAGTGGGGAAGTGCCTATGAGCTGGAGCCAGGGATGCTTCTCCTCCCCCACCCAGCACTCGGAGGAAGGCTGCCCCGACGCGGCTGATGTCTGTGCAGAGTGTGCTGGGAGCTGACAAAGCCTCGGCTCATGTGGATCGCCTCTCCTCCAGCCCTCCCCAAAGGACCCCGGGCCCACTCTCATCATGCTCAGCCCTGCCAGCCTGGACCCCCTGCATCACATCTGTGTCCTGTGCTTCGGTGAGTACCCTCTCCTTCTTAGTGCTCACTCCGGGATATATCACAGACAATACAGCGATGTGAACTGGGGCAGATGCAGCACCTAAAGGGTTAAGACGATGCTAGAGGGAGCAGGACCCCCTGCCCAGGACCCCACACATTGTGCTGCTGCCACACAGCCCTTTAAATAGCTGTCAGATCAGAGCCAGCAGTGAAAGGGGTTAATTCTATGACCTCATCTGCTAGATGCTCCCTGCAATGCCTCTCTTATTGTTCATGGCCTTTTTTTTATATATTTTGGGGGCAAAACAGAAGCACAGAAAGGGGTAATTATATGTGATGGGGGAGCACAGAGCTGCCCCGACCCCTGTATCCTTGCTTGTGCAGACAGGAGTGGCAACATCCCCATCTTTATTGTGTTATTATGGGGACATTGTTGCAATGTGAGTAGTAAATATGTAAAAATTATTTACAAATACACATTTATTGCTTGAAATTAACCACGTGAATGCCGTTAATGCTGTGCACACACTCCTAGCACTCAGAGCCAGGACCTTTTACCACCCCCACTAACCGCCTGGGCTAGCTGCCCCCTGGCCACACAGTATACGGAGTGTGTGTGTATTGCTGCTGAGGATTTATGTCAGGTGGTGCTTAACCTGTGTTCATGCATGATGGCAGGAAGCAGGGAATTCTTGTGGACCCGCATGGATTTTGTGGCTGGCTTCTCGCTGCGCCTTTTCCCATTGATGGCCTAAGGCTGGGGGTAATGTGTGGACAAAAAACAATAATATATAAGATCAAAAGAGGCTGTATCTGTGACAAAGAGTTCCACATTAGAACACTGGGCAGCCAATGGGTGAAAAGCAGGGCAGAGATTCTGTCTCCTATTGGCTGTTTACAGTTTGACTGGTAAAGCTTCTGTTACCAGCATCCCTGGGAAATTAAGATGGACAAGAGATGTCTATGTTCATCTTACCAGACAGACATATCATAAAAAGTCACCGGTTTATTTTACTTTCCTAGGGTTCCAAGTGAATCGGGGTACTTATGCTGGCATAAAACTGGTTGTGCTGTCTCCTTCACTGACATAGAACTGATTCTGCTGTCTCCTGCACTGACATAGAACTGGTTGTGCGGCCTCCTGCACTGACATAGAACTGATTCTGCTGTCTCCTGCACTGACCAAGAACTGGTTGTGTTGTCTCCTTCACTGACATAGAACTGATTCGTTTGTCTCCTGCACTGACATAGAACTGATTCTGTTGTCTCCTTCACTGACATAGAACTGGTTAGGCTGTTTCCTGCACTGACGTATAACTGATTAGGCTGTTTTCAGCACTGACATATACTCATTGGGCTGTCTCCTGCACTGACATAGAACTGGTTAGGCTGTTTCCTGCACTGACATAGAACTGGTTGTGCTGTCTCCTGCACTGACATATGTATGATCCTGCTATATCTCACACCTGAGCACATACACAGGAATAGATCAATTTGCAAAAAGTTGTTTACGTTGAAATCCACCAGAATCTAGCAGAGGGTTTTATTCATGAGGTGGGATTGAGACTTTGGGCCAAGGGAGCTCCAAGTCTGAAAGAGGTGAGCTACACACCAAGCTGTCGATCTGCCAGGTTCAGGGACGGATAAAGCCGATAATTCAGTCTTAAATGGGCAAGTTTGAAGAAAATGAGAAATCACAGATTTTCCAACCGGTCCCTGCCGTCTATGCCGTCCTTGCTTGCCTGCGCGCGGGGGGGGGGGGGTTTATTTATCAATGGCCTCTGCAAGAACGCATTACATCATCTCCACTTCTGCAACAACCTGCAACTATCACCACGCGCCGGCGGCTTCTCTCCTGACAGCAAGCATTGGAGTAAACAGAACTCTTCCTGATGGCGCCAAGTCTCCGTCCTCCGATATGGGAACAATAATACATATATATGATATACACACACAGTGATATTCCGCAGGGTTACTTGGGTGCCATATAAAGATGACGTCCCACATTTTGTGGTTACCCGGGACTCCAGATCTTATTGCCCTCATTTACTGCCGCTGTTGACCTAGAATGCCCAGGAAAGCAGATCTGCGCTTCGCTTAATGCTTAGTCCTCCCCATGCGATTTGGATATGACCTCATCTGTGTGTGATGTCTGGACTTCTCTATTAAATGCATTTTTAATACAACGTTTAAAGAAAACCATGTTTTTCCTATTAGAGAACGCAGTATTGTTGCACTCTGCTTACACCCCTCCCAGGGGGCAGGTGAGGCGGACCCTCAGGGTGCATCTTGTGTGACCCCCCAGATTTCACACCTTGAAGATGGGGGCTTATAGCTGCGGTGGCTCCCTTTACACAACTTTGGAGGCAGGACCATTATGGAGCATCCCAGCTGCCTCTCAGACCGGCCCCAAGGGTCTTTTCTCAAGGCAAATGTACTTAGCAGAATGTAATGTAACGTAGACGGGAGACGGGAGATCCACCGCTTCCCGGATATCTATTGGAATCACAAGTTAATGCTCACTCCGAGTCTTCCCAATGCTTGTAATTAACCCTTAGCGACGGGCACCAAGCCTTTATGTGCGGGCGGCACCGGTAGATCCTTATTTCTGGGTCGCATTACCGGAAAGGGTTAATTTTCTGTTCCCTGTCCTGGAATAACCTAAAAGCGGGGCTTTTGTCTGCAGTCCCACTTTCGGAATGGTTTGGATGTTCTGCGTTCACACCTGCACACACTTGTCTTGTTCTTTCATGCTTTGGGGGTCTCGTCTCTTATATATAAGTCAAGGTTCCTCCTGACAGCCAAGTGCAGCTGCTTCCTACCTCGCAAGTGGGCAACGAAGCAGCCCCCTCCCCGGGCAAAATCATTGTGGCTTTTCTTTTAAAATAATTTGGCAACGATTTTGAGTCAATATTGAGACAACTTTTCACTCCATGTCTCCTTAATCTCGCTCAGCTGCTCCGCTTGGTAATAAGGACCCCATTCAGTTATAAAGCCCCCCTTACCCTGTTACCACAAAGCAGCAAGGAGGTTAAGGGTTAACAAGTTTAACCTTTTATCTCCAACCTTCATCCAACGCAAGAGCGGCACTTATCTTGTTTGTGATGTATTCTCAGAAATAACAAACTAATAACAAAAATAATAATAAATCATTACGATAATAATAATAATACTAATGATTAATCATTATGAAAATGATAACAGTGATAATAATAAATTATAATAATATAATATAATTATTAATAATAATAATACATTATAATATAATATTATTATTATTAATAATAATAATAATAGATCATTCATTATTATTATTATTAAAAGTTGTTATTTATTATTATTATTATTATCTTGTATTTATATAGCTCCAATAATTTATGCAGTGCTTCTTACAATCCATATAATCAAGGAGAATGACGAGACTAGAACTGACAGACGAAGACAAACCGATCCATTAGGTAGACAGAGCCCGGCTCGCAAGCTTACAATTATTATTATTATTATTATTATTATTATTGTTATTATTATTATTATTGTTATTATTGTTATTATTGTTATTATATTTGTGATCATTGAGTATATTGAAGAACGCCGTTAAAGCCATTCTCAGTATTATTAACTTTGCTGCCGAGCTGAAGTCGTCATGCGCAGATTTGGAATAATTCCGTGTAAAATAACGCGCTCTACTCTTTGTCTCCATCAGTAAACGTCTTGTCCCTCGGATGGATGGACCCCGCATACCCCTTTGCAGGTAAGGCACCGTGTATAGGGCTTTAGATTCTGCCTCTTGTTGACCGGATGGCTATTAATTAACCGTTTACTCTTTTTCCACCCCAATCCAAGCACGAGGAGGTAGGGTTGAAGGCTGCTGCCGCGCATGCATTCCGTACAGCGCCGTGTAGATCGCGCAGACGCGAGGTGTTATCTCTGACAGCGCATGCTAATTCTGGGATATTTTCCGTCCGGGCAGCAGATGTTTCTTTGCTAAGCGAAGAAAAACGTATGGCCCAGCTATACGTTTCAGTGTTGCCTCTGCATTATAGTCACCATCATGCCTAAAGCATAGGATCCATACGTTTTGCCAGCAGGGAGTAGATGGACCGAGTTGCTCGAATGTTTCGATCCCGTAGTGATGTTGGGTTTAAGATCCTTTTGTATTAAAAGGAGAGAATTCCCAGATATATCGTTCTCGCCCTCCTCTCTAATTCGTCTCATCGAACAGCCCATTGAGTGGAAGGGAAGCGATTAATCCTCGGTAATCCATTCTTCGCGTATCGAGTCCCTTCTCTAACACTCGTGGTGTTTTTTATGTGACAGCCGCCTGTGGGGGCAAACTGGAGCAGCACACAGAGAGGAGAGGGGTCATTTACAGCCCTGCGTGGCCCCTAAACTACCCATCCACCATGAACTGCAGCTGGTATATACAAGGGGACCACGGGGACATCATCACCATTAGGTAAAGTAATGAGCTTCCTATCACCCGTCCCAAGCATCTGAAAATCCAGAAGATAATAGAGATATCGGATTTACATTCCGGCCCAAAAACATGCGCCGTCCGCCATTCTCTTCTCAACGCCGCGACAAGTGATCACCTAGGATGGCAAGTCTTTGAGGGTCATAGGAATTAATTACCGGTGTGATAAGTAAAGTTGCACCCCTTGACTCCCACGGTGGGCTTTATTGTGATCGGACCATGCGGGGGCTCGCTGCCAAGGCTCGGGAATCTAGAGCCCCGCAAACTTTTACATCTGACATTCCGTGTAAAACGTGTTTTTGTTTGTTTGATTTTTGTGTAGTTTTAAGAACTTTGACCTGGAAGATTCCCCTAAGTGTTCGGTTGACTGGCTGCTGATCGGTCCGTCTTCCAGAAGAGAAGAGTACAAAGTCTGCGGCTCGAACACCCCTCCGGCTTTCATTTCCGCACGGGACCACGTCTGGATATTCTTCCATTCTGATGCATCTAGTTCGGGGCAGTCTCAGGGATTTCGTCTGTCCTATATCAGAGGTACGGCCCAGAAGATCTGGATTTTGGGACAAAAGTTTGGGGTCACTCAGCTGTTTTAATGGAAAACAAGGACATTTCTAAGGGTTTCTAACCATCAATTAGCCTTTTAAACCTAAACCTGGATCAGCGAACACAACGTGCCATTGGAGCACAGGAGTGATGGGAGTGATAAAGGGCCATTGGAACACAGGAGTGATGGGAGTGATAAAGGGCCATTGGAACACAGGAGTGATGGGAGTGATAAAGGGCCATTGGAGCACAGGAGTGATGGGAGTGATAAAGAGCCATTGGAACACAGGAGTGATGGGAGTGATAAAGGGCCATTGGAACCCAGGAGTGATGGGAGTGATAAAGGGCCATTGGAACACAGGAGTGATGGGAGTGATAAAGGGCCATTGGAACCCAGGAGTGATGGGGGTGATAAAGGGCCATTGGAACCCAGGAGTGATGGGGTGATAAAGGGCCATTGGAGCACAGGAGTGATGGGAGTGATAAAGGGCCATTGGAGCACAGGAGTGATGGGAGTGATGGGAGTGATAAAGGGCCATTGGAACCCAGGAGTGATGGGAGTGATAAAGGGCCATTGGAACACAGGAGTGATGGGAGTGATAAAGGGCCATTGGAACCCAGGAGTGATGGGGGTGATAAAGGGCCATTGGAACCCAGGAGTGATGGGGTGATAAAGGGCCATTGGAGCACAGGAGTGATGGGAGTGATAAAGGGCCATTGGAGCACAGGAGTGATGGGAGTGATAAAGGGCCATTGGAGCACAGGAGTGATGAGAGTGATAAAGTGCGATGCACGCCTATGAAGATATAACATAAAAAACCAGCCGTTTCCAGCTACAGTAGTCGTTTCCAACATTAACCCCGCCTCTGCTGAGCCATTTCATGTAAATTTAATGGGCGAAATTTAAAACAAGGAACTGTCTAAGTGACCCCAAACTTTTGAACGGTAGTGTATAAATTATTACGGATGAAGCAAATTTAAGAACCTTTGACGTCAGTGATTGGTAGCTTTCCTGCTTTTATTTCTAGGAAAAATGGGCCAGACGTCCTGCCCAGCAGATGAATTCCTTTGTCGGAACGGCAAGTGCATCCCCGGGAACTGGAAGTGCAATTATCTAGATGAATGCGGAGACAATTCAGACGAGAGGAACTGCTCTTCCCCCTTCCCAGAGACGCGCGCAAGTTTATGTCCCGCCGGTACGTTCCCATGTAATGGCGATCACTCTACGCAATGTTTGTCCAATGAGCTGCGCTGTAACGCCATCAAAGACTGCCTTGACGGGTCCGACGAAGAAAACTGCCCCGATCTGTCATGCGGGGGGAAACTTGGCAATTTTTACGGCTCCTTCGCGTCACCCGATTTCTTCCGTTGGGAGCGCGGCCGGTCGGAGCTCCAGTGCACTTGGTACGTTGACACTCAGGATAATCGGCACGTCATCCTGCAAATGGACCTGCAGCTGGGCTACAGCGACTTTGTGAGAGTCTACGAGGGCATCGGAGAGCGGAGCGACAGGCTCCTGCAGACGCTAACAGTTCGTAACAACAGACACACGGTCGGCGTCGAGTCGGTGAACGGCCAGCTCACCTTGTCCTACCGCGCGCGGTCAAAGATCGCCGGACATGGCTTCAACGCCACCTACCAGGTCAAGGGCTTTTGCCTCCCCTGGGAACACGCCTGTGGGAACGAAGAGGCTTGTTTTTCGGACAACCAGCGCTGCGATGGTTGGTGGCACTGCCCCAACGGCAGGGACGAGGAGAACTGCCCGCTGTGCCAGGCTAACGAGTACCCGTGCGAGGGGGGTAGCGGCCTCTGCTACTCGTCGCTGGATCGGTGCAACAACCAAAAAAACTGTCCGGATGGTTCCGACGAGAAGAACTGCTATTCGTGCCAGCCGGGGAACTTTCACTGCGCCACCAACCTGTGCATCTTTGAGACCTGGCGCTGCGACGGCCAAGAGGACTGCCAGGACGGGAGCGACGAGCAGGACTGCCTGGTGATCGTCCCTAGGAAAGTTATCACGGCGGCCCTGATCGGGAGCCTGGTTTGCGGGCTGCTCTTAGTCATAGCCCTGGGCTGCGCCTTCAAACTCTACTCGCTGCGGAGCAGAGAGTACAGGTGAGCATGTGGTGTATCGTATAGATTGCATACCTGGCTACTGAACCGGTGGCTCCATCACCAAGGATACCTTTACTTATTATTACCCTGCATGTAAATATGTAAAAATGCCTATTTATACATTTTTTTTTACACTTCCGGCCCTCAGGCATCAACACTGAAAAGAGGTGTAAAAATATATTGATCAACAGAATTCTGGGGGAAACAGGATTGCATTAACCAATTTTACATACACGTTTTATTCATGCGCACGGTACCACTGTTCTGTATAATTTCTTAGGACAGTGGAACTCTTACTTTAATTAAAGTTACCCCTCCATTAAAGAGCATTTATGATACGTGGTAATATTTCCAAGGCTTGAAGGAATGGAAAACGGAAAAGCCATTGGTTATCTCACCAATGTTTTGTCTGCTTCAGGGCGTTTGAAACACAGATGACGCGGCTGGAGGCAGAGTTTGTGAGACGCGAAGCGCCGCCGTCCTACGGGCAGCTGATCGCGCAGGGCCTGATTCCCCCCGTTGAGGACTTTCCGGCGTTCAATGATTCTCAAGTAATTCAAAATGACACCCTTACGCCATATTTGACAGGCCACCAAACTCAGCAGGGGTCGCATTGTCAGTGTCACACTGTGTAGGACATGGACTACAATACTCATGATCCTTGGGGATTACGCAATTTGTAGTTAGAGTCAATGGGGGTGGTCTGGGGTAACACTTATAAAAACTAATATTGCCTATTAACACGTCTATGATTGATCGATAGGTTTCCATGCTCCAGAATATTCGTACCGCTATGAGAAGACAAATGAGACGCCACTCTTCGAGGAGAACCTCTTCCAGGAGACGCTTGGGTCGCCTTTGGAACCGACTGTTTCATCGACCACGTGCGAGAGGACACATCCCGCTGCTGACCCAATCACTTGTCTCCCAAGCACGATTTAGCGAGACCGACCTCAGCGCCAATGAGGAAAACTGGCAGAGCCCATCAACGCCCCCAGAAAGATACGACACGCAAACGCAAACCAACAGCCTGGAGACAGGAAGCCCCGACTTGGCCACCGACGATTTGCACCTTGGACCCAGTGCTGTCGATCAGCTGCCTTTACAGGTTTTACAGACAAATACACAAACGCTGACAGAAGAGGTCGACTCCACAGAGCGTTGTGATAGCTCTTTTAATCCAGCCATGTTGGAGGGCAGGGGTGCAACGTGTGGAGCATCTTCTGATGCAGAACCTCCGGGAACGTTATGTTTGGTGCCTCTATCACAAAGAACTACTTTAGGGGCCAGCAATATGACTCATAGCCATCAACGGGTAAAAGAACCCCCTCGATTACCATTCAGGAAGCGGAACTCTGATCACGTAGACAGCTCAACGAATGTCCCAAGTCGGTTGAACCAGCAGACATGCCATTGCGTAGCTGCCTGCCAAGAAGAACCCCTTGGTGTCCATGTCACCTGTCACCATTCAACGGAAGCGCCGACCCCACAGCCATCCCACCCCTTATCGGACACTAGTGACGACGAATACTTACTGGTTTGCTGATGAAACCTGTGGTTCTTACCCTAGATTTTTGTAATTTTGGAAACCGACCGTAATATGGGACGCGGCATTTATTTTTATACAATAACCTTTCTCCATTTAAAAATCTCAGCCCCAAGACGACTCAAATTATCGGTTTTCTGCTGGCTTCGGGAAACAATTTCTCTTTGTGCTAGTGAGAACGGAACAATGCCGAGAAAAACCCCCAAAAACCTCGGAAATATAATAATATATATTTATGTGTGCGATCCGCATAGGGGGCTTCACGTTTTACCTACGGCTTTTCTTTGGAGACTCAATCACCTATACGAATATCATTATATAACGTACGCACACCAAGGAAATAGTGATGGTTATGATCAACCCGAATTCAAAAGAGCTAAGAAAACTCAACTATGGAGAACTTATAGAAAAAAAACATATGCTGCTTTATTTAAATACACGGCACTTTAAGGAAAAAAGAACCGATAAGGCGAGCTTTGGCTGCTGCCATAAATCTGGTGCAATACGTTTCTTTTTGTCTTCGCGAAAGCCATTAAACATCCGACCATCGTATCTTCTGTGTCCGCGACTATGAGTTTTGGCCGAATTGGCCTCCTACGTTCCTCTAGATTTATTTAAATAATGGTCTTTCTTGATGTTAAAAGCACAATGAGATTTAAATTCATTATTATTATTATCATTATGTATTTTTTTTTTTAATATAGGACTGATATTTGTAAAGAAAATCTGATCAGGCAGGGCACATATATATATATATTTGGGGAATTTTAATAGTTAGGATGTTCTTGATAAAGAATCAGGAACTATGAATATTCGGTTAGGTGGAATTTCTACTGGGTTCTAATAAAATGAAAACCCGCCAGATCTAGCGAGATAGAATAAGATCCGAGCCTCTGTACTGCTACGCGTGTATATGTTTGTTGCCAGAAACGAGTTTTTAAAGGACTGGCTACTAATGAGCTCGGGATTCCTAACAATAAGAAGCCTGGAATGGTCCTTGAAGAAGAGTCTATGTGGAGGCTCTCCAGCTGGGCAGATGGTTGGAACGTCTGCTCGCTGGAGTTTATTGAGTGGCATAATTGTATTCATTTCAGCATAATTGTATTCATTTCAGTATAAGAAGCTTCCATACTGCCAGCTGTACTTCACCCTCAGCCGGCCACTATGGGTGCTATTACCATATAGCTAAATCTATGGGTGTTATTCCTATATAGCTAACGCTATATGTACCAGTCCTACCTAGCCAAAGCTCTGGATTGAGCAGTTAAGTCCCTTAAGAGCAGCGAACAATGACATCAATAGAAAAGGTCCTTTTAGATAAAAACACGACACTCACACTATACGCCGGCAGGTTGAAAACAAGGCTTTAATTAACAAAAGACCGTAATGCATCCAACAGGGACCCAGCGGCGTCCTCGGAATATACTGCAGGACAATCCCATTCCGCACGTGTGCCTGGCGGGGAGGGGGTTAATGTATTATGAGCAGGTACGCGTATCCATATTGTTGTCGTAATTCTCCAATTGGTTTAAAACGTCCATCCCGGTGTTCGTAAAAAAAAAAAAAAAAAGCTTCGGTCCCCATGAGCCATTATTTTCAACGTTCCTCTATAACGCTAGCTGTTCAAGTACGTTCTTTTGTGTGTGTTTTTTTTTTTTTATTATTTTACATTTTTCTCCGAAAAAATCAGCATGTAAACAGAATGCTGCGCGTGACTTTCAGCATCGGTCATTGGGCTTTAAGAGACTTTTCATTTTCACAAAACTCCTCGTCGTAAGGAATCAAGTCTTCGTCCGGAGTGGCCGGCTGAGGGTAAACAACGTAACACACTTTCTGTCCACAGTAAGTCATAGATTCTGGGGAAAAAAAGGAAAAAATGTTATTTTTAACCGATACCAAAAAAGTGGACGAACGACAAGTCCCCTGGCTTCGCCATATCTTTGCCCTGGTTATAAATTGGGTTCATGGGTTTTATTGATCATTGTCAGGAGTTACCCCTGTCTGTTGGTCCTTTTAACTCTGACAACACCCAGAAGCATTCACTTTACTAAGAGGGTGGTAGATAAGTGTAACGGCCTCCCAGCAGAAGTGGTAGAGGTTAATACAATGGGGGAATTTAAACACGCGTGGGATAAGACTAAGACGCAGTACTTTTAAGTCATACCTAAGCTAGAAATAATCAGGCAGCATCATTTCATTTAACATTTAATTAATAGATACGTTGTATCGGCATGTGTGTTTGGTATTGGAGCTTACCAATAAATCTATCTATACACTGTGGTTTTTTCCTCCAGTAAACTCCCAGGAAAAAAACGGGCACGCCGGTTAAAATAATAATTAGTCCGATCCCACAGACCATCGGCTCGGAGTAAAAACTGAAGATCAGGAGAAATGCCCAGAATACCAGATAGGTGATCGGAACGATCAGATTCACCTGAAACGAGAGCAGAAAGTGATCCTCTGACATACACTACATGGACAAAAGTATTGGGACACCTGACCGATGACATCACATTCTAAATACACAGACATTAATATGAAGTCGTTCCCCCCTTTGCGGCTATAACGGCCGCAAAGATTTTGGGCTGGTTCTGTGGGATTTTCATCCATTCGTCCAGTAGAGCATTTGTGAGGTGAGGCGCCGATGTTGGATGAGACGCCCGGCTCGCAATCTCCGTTCCGGTTCACCCCAAAGGTGTTTGATGGGGTTAGGGTCGGGGCTCTGTGCGGCCGGTCAAGTTCTTCCACCCCAAACTCACCCAACCAGGTCTTTATGGACCTTGCTTTGTGCGCTGGGGTCGCAGTCACGCTGGAATAGAGAAGGGTCTTCCCCAAACTCAGAGCCCAATGTACGTCATTCAGAGATTCTGTTTCCATACCTCCTGCCCACAGGGTAACCGTGAAATCTACGTGGCCCTTGCATTATACTTGCCATTGGGCCACAATCAAATCGGAGAGGCCACTGCAGTCTACGGGGCTTGCCAGGGGTCTTTATGATAACCAATGGGGCAAATTCCATTATATGTGTTGCAGAGTTGCACCCATGTAGATAGGGAGGTATTGGAGGCTGTTATATTCAGGTCCTAACCCGTAGACAGAAGCTAGAGGAGGCTAAGTAAAGGTCTGGGCTCCCTACATCCATTGCGTTCGTCTCTGAACCCCGTAGCAAATTGTTATCGTCCATCCTGTGTTTGTGAAATGCGCCGGGTAACCCCATAGAGAAAGGCCCGGAACCAGCATTTCCAAACCTGGACTCTACAGAGGTGCAGAAGGGGATTTATTGGGGAATTTTAGGCTATCCTGAGGCATATTTTGGGGTGATTTTCTAGAAGTTGACTGATGCATTTTCTCAATAAGTGGGAGAGGAGGTCCATCCCGCAAGCAGCCATTAAAACGGGGACATTATTTACATTTAGTTCATATATATATAAATAAATATATATATATATAGCTAACAACATACATAAACTATACCTTGATTGGTCGGAACATTTTGGGCTTCTTGAACCGTAGAACAATAAGTCCCATAATTGTTACTCCGTAGCAGAGGTAGTTAATGAACGATACGTAATTGATCAGGGTGTAGGTATCCCCCACAAGCATGATGATTATAGTAGCTCCACACTGGAATAAGCAAACCGGGGGAAATGCGTTATAACAATGTTATATTTATTTACACATCTACACAAAAACACAATACACTGCCCTATATACAGAAATGTGAGACGCATTCTGCCCATCTAGTCTATGCAAAAATCACATATCCTGTATTGTAACCTTGAACACAGGTAAAAAAAATAGAATCAGTCACCTATGTTCAAGCACAGCTATGTGTGTGTGTGTGTTCATATGCAAAACATCCAGGTAAGAGTGTCAACAGACATGTGTTCAATAAAGTTTATTGAAAAAAAAATACGACTTCACTGCAACCCTGAGCTGGCGGCAAACACCTCAGAGGAGATGAGGCTTTCAATGTATGTGTTTACACGGATTTATCATTATTATGCAATAAATAATGTTTACATTCAGAATAATAAAGTACAAGGCTGTTTATAAACACACTGCACGGGGGGTATTATATTTGTATTTATACATAAATATTTACTAATGTAGGTTATGTGTACAAACATCTATATATAGATATATATATACATATATATAGTCTGTTTACTAATGCATGTTGTATTGTATATATATGTATATATATATATATATATATATATATATATATATATATATATATATATATATATATATATATATATATATATATATGGATGGTCTATGTATACATAATGCATGTTGAATTTTCATATAAACATATATATATGTTTATACATAAGTGTCTCTGTGTGTGATATATACAATATGTAACCTATTTATATATAGCTGTACTTAATATACATATAAAGCTCCTGAATTCCGTCAGGAAACGTGATTTTTCAGCCTATATTTTGTTGCATGCAATCTAAAGAGTCATTCTGAGGTGAAATGCTCCATGTGGTGCAATCAGCAGCAGTGTTCCATCTGTTTCCATGGCAACTGCTGCACATTTCTACCCTTGCGCTAGGTTTGAGCTTTATAAATCTAGTCCATCATTTATTTTTCCTTTGTTTTGATTATTTGTCTAAAACTTGTGGACTAATTTCTCCTATAAAATGCCTTAAAGGTATTTTGAAGAGTTAAGCTCACTTTTAACCCTTTTTTGGTATTATATATTTATTTATTTTAATTCAGCTGTGGCGAAAAAACTGATTATCGTTTAAGTGGCAGGCCCCTCGGCTATCCACCCCTCTGTCATTCAAGGGGTTTAGAAAAAGTGCAGTTTTTATTATGATTTATTAAATAAACTCACGCAGACAAGCAGAGCTGGAACGGGTGTGCAGTATTTGAAGTGGATCATGGCGAGTAAGCTGGGCAGGTGACCTTCTCTGGCCCCAGAAAAGCATAACCTGATATAGAAACAATATTATATTACAGTATATCACAGTGATTGCAAGCATCGGTGCTCTTATATATAAATCATGTGTAACCTATAGGCATGTAGGGTTAGGAATATTAAATATCTATCCGGATGTATATCTATATCTATCCGGATGACAGGTCACTGAAAGAACTGGTAACTATTGCATACTATTTCATGGACCCGCACCACATATTATATATATATATATATATATACATATATGGTGTATTGTAAATGAAATGTATAGAACACCTGTAGCAATGGTCTGGTTTAAATGAAGTATTTCCATAAGTCATCTTTAAAAGCGTTGATCTGGTGTATTATTTATTAAAGAAGAGGTCGCTGTGCCTTGATGGGGTGGCTCCTCATTTAATACCATTTTTTTGTAATTACTAAACCAGCAATGGGTCTAAAAAGGACAAATTCCTTTATTAAAAGATAAACTCATGGACGAAGCAGGAATATAATGAAGTTATATGCGTGCTGCCGCATTACATAGAGCTCTGTATAAGGTGCTTCTTATACAAGCTTCCCGGAGGAATTGTCTGCTTCCTATTCATTGAACGTCTGGAACGTCTTTCTTAAGAGGGGATGTCTGGACGTGGCAGGATATTTGCAATGTATTTCGAGACACCTATTCGGATAAGCTTTTCCTAGTATTCTAAGTCTATTGACTGGAAATGTATATATTAGCGGGTAGTTTTTCATCAAGATTATAAGTCTTCAGTTTTAGCAGAGGATTTTAGAAAAGGTTGAAGAGGTGTTAAGGATTAGATGCTAAAACTAGAGTGTTAAGCCATACTTCCTCGAACCTGGATGAGGTAAAGAGGTATCCGTTTATCCCTCCGAATGTGGAGAGCGCTACTGATGCAGGCATGATCCAAGAAAAATAACCCAGTAGCTTTTCACCAAAAGTCTAAAGCGATAAAAGGTAAAGTGACTGAATGTACGGAATCGCATATAACGTAAAAAAAAAACAAAACCAAACAAAGCGCACATGTGCTGACACGAGCAGCAAGACCCTACTATACTTACAACTGCCACAGCGTTGGACGACATCAGCTCCTGAGGTGTCATGGCGGTGAAGTAAGCTATGTTGGTAAACGTATAGACAAATGTCACCAAGGGGATGGAGATGAATATGGCGCGAGGTAGGTTCCTGGGGGGGAAAAAAAGCACTGGATGTTAAATAAGCCATATCAGTCCTGTGAAACATGAAGCCTCGGAGCCGGACGTGACCCACTTTATTCTATTTATACATTGGCAGAAAATCGCTCAATTTATTCTGAATGCTATTTATGTTTTGGAATTTTTGCCGGGATGTAATGTTTTTTTTTTATTTTTTAATGGATATTTGGACACCGCTTTTTCATTGGTAGAGGTTTATGAGGAGTAGTAGACAGAAAGCTGTAGGAATCTTGTATTGTAATCGAGTCATTAGTTAAACTAATTTGTTAATCTTTTTTTGTTTAACAGATTAAGGTATTGAGGAAATTTCACCTGAATTATCCAACATAACTACATCACGCTTTTGCATTTTGCTTCACGCAGGTAAGTTTTTTTTTAATTTCCTTTCTTTCCTTTTTATTTATGACGTTCCTTGCCTGCGATGTTAACATGTGACTACGTAATGTTATGTGTATATATATATATATATATATATATATATATATATATATATATATATATCTCTTAAGAGGCTGAAAGACCGTTGTTAGGGATGTGGAGTTTACTTGTTGACCTGAGTTTTAAAGGCCAAAGGAAGAAACATTAAAATCCTTTAAATCTGCATTTGTAATAATACAAATAATAAAAATAGTAGCAAAGCACTTACCTTCTGGGTTCCACCAGTTCTTCTGTGACGTAATTTAGAAAGTTCCATCCGCTGAATGCAAAGGAACCTTGTAGAAAGGCCAATGCCAGCTGCCCCACCGAAGGAGTCATCCAGAATGTAAATGCGTTACTAGGCACGAGCGCTTCGTAATTTCCTGTGGACGGAGAACATGTCTGTTAAGTCATGCGGTGGTTCATTTTGATTCACTATAAGGCATAAAATGCATCATGAATACTGTGCGCCACCTTTGCTGCTGAACCTTTTATTACAGCTGTTATGGGTGCTTAGCGCATGCAGCCCAGGGTTATTTAACTCTTTGCTGATGGTAGCCTGGGGTGTTCTGGGGTGCATTATAATATAATCACATGTGATCATGAGACTCTATGTCATTTTGGCTGCAAGTGTACTGTAGCATTGGGGTTTGTTAACCGATACAGTTCCCTCTTTGTAACGTTTCCTGTAATTTAATGTTTCTACTCCTTTGAACACCGGTGAGTCAATACCACTGTGTTCCGATAAATAGTATGTGCGTAAAAATGTGCGTAATGTAATTTATTCCTCGCGATCTATATTTCCTAGTAACAAATGCCAAATTAAAAAGTGTTTTCTGAAAGCCTATGGCAGGGGTTGGCTGTTGTTCAGACTGTCGCAAAACAGAGTCTCAGCAGAGCTATGGATTGTCACGTATAGATTATTCCACGGCATCTCTGAGGTCTTTCCCTCTCAAAGGCCATGATGATGAGTCTGTAGGTCACAAAGACTTCAAAACCAATTGTCAAAGTATCAGTTCAATCAGTAACGCTGTACCTTTAAATATCTGCATGAACCCCAAGACTATAATAAGTCCCAATGCTAGCAGCTTGCCGGCAGTGAAAATATCCTGGATCCGCGTGGCCCACCGCACGCTGGTGCTGTTCACCCAGGTCAGTAACACTGTACAGAGTAAAGACCACATGAGACCAGACAGTGCAAAAGGCTATCATTTCAAACAAAAACAACGAAAAAGATCTTTCAGCACCGTGCGAGGGGAGAGCGAAATAACCCATTCATAGCTAGTGGACGCTAGTAGACAATGTAGTTCGCAAACTCTATTGTTCAAAGGTTTGGGGCCACTCAGCTGTGTACATGGAAAACAAGGACATTTCTGGCTGTAATATACCGGCTAGAATCAGTGTACACAACATGCCATTGAAACGCAGGAGTGATAAAGAGTGTTGTACGCCTATGGAGATATTCCATTAAAAATCAGACGTTACATCATTAACACCGTCTGTGCTGGATTTCTGATCAATTTCATGTTATTTTAATGAGCGTTTCGGTGGAAAGCAATTTCTGAGTTTCTGGGTGACCCCAAACTTTTGAATGGTAGTGTATGTTAAGATGCCTTTTGGCTTTTTTATTTTATTTTTGATTTATGATTTCGGCTGAAGGTCTTAGCAACTCCTCTTGCGCTGAAAAGGTGTAAAAAGACACGCGCTCTCTACTGCCCCAGTGTGGTGGTGGGAGATAATGGAAGCCGTGAACCCCAGTTCAGGCCTTACATGGCTGGGCTCAGTCCTAGACCTGATGATAGCAAAACACAGTTAAACATTTCCGTGTAGAAGGCGAGATATATGCTACTCCTTCCTAAATACCCAGCAGTAATAGCAATCTTCCCAAACATTAAGAAATGCTTACACAAGCAGACTATAGACAGGGCTCTGGTGGCGTCGTAAGGAGGGATGCACTCCGGGAACACGGGCTGCAGGACGTAGTTGGAGAAGGTTAATGCGATGACTGCCAGACTCGTCGGGTACATAATAAGAACTGCACTCCAGAGCAGCAAAAACCTGTAACCAAAAGAAACATGACGAGTTAATCAGACCTTAAAGAATAATAAGTGTTATGACTACGACAGGTAATCTATCAAACCAAATCTGATTTAACATTGATATACAATCTGAAGAATATACTCTGTTAATCAGCCACGTAATCAAACACTGGTGGATCACTCGGTGTCATATAAAGAGTACAGAAGCTTAAGGTCAGGGCTGGGAGTCCCAGCAGAGTTAGCGGCCAGGACTGGTTGTTTTGGTAAAATATTGCCCATGCCTTCTATCTCAGTTCTGCTCCACATCTAGTTTTTAAGCAGTGGTTGTACCTCCTCTCCAGGACCAAGGATAGCGACTCCCGTCTCTGCGTACCGTTTCTTTTTGTAAGGATTATCATAACCATCTAAACACATACAGGCATGACAGGCAGGGGCAAACTGAGGAATGGGGAGGGCAGATCTTAACACGATAAGGAAGCAGCTGCTGTATACTATATTCCGAGGAAGATATCTCAGTTGCCAGTAGGCTGCCCTTACAATGTGAAATGGCCAATTTCAGTGAATCCTTGAATGTCTGCTACGTGCGGAATTCACGCTGTTTTCCTACATTCCTGGTAGTCTGCCTTCTAATGTATAAAATGTATATGTGACAATTCTGAAGTATTATCTCCATAGGTCATCCGCCAGGAGCAACAACTGAAATGATTGAGCTGTGTTTTCACTCTTAAATAAACCACATTTTGAAATATCACAGGGACTAGAACCGTGACAACGACATCCTTTTTTTGTGTGTCAAATAAAAAATTGGTCTAAAGGAAACAAAAAAAAAGCTCACAAATCTGTTAGAGTGTAACATAGTTATACGGCACGGAGCTCTCATACTTACCCTGTTAACCCACCAAAAATCTCAGTGACATATGAATAATCACCTCCTGATTTTGGGATTGCGACTCCAAGCTCTGCGTAACACAAGGACCCCAGAGCCGAAATCCCTCCTCCGAGGACCCAGATAATTAACGCCAGTCCCACCGAGCCACTGTGTTCTAGGACCCCTTTAGGGGAGATAAAAATACCAGATCCTATAATATTACCTGAAATAAAACAAAGGGAACAAAAAAAAACCACTTAGGAATATTTACTGCGAGACAAATTATTGGAGGGTTATTTTCTACGTAAATTGTTGTCCGACACCTAAATTCTACCTAAATTTGCCCTTTCTGGTAAATACACAATATAGAACTAACACATCAAGAGCGAGGCATCTGCCGTTACTGGATGAGTAGACAGGGCATTTAATTTTTTCATTTATTTATTTTCTTTTTGTTTTGTTGGGGAAACAACGTTTTCTAATAGAATAGGATACACAGTGTATGGGTGCAGGCGCTCTGGTTTGCTGCATGCAAAGATTTAGAAGGAAGCTTTAAACGTGGGCTCGACATGTATTCCGCTGAAAGCGTAAGGGCCGGATATTAAACAGAGTCAGGGTATTTCTCTTTTGCAGCAGGGTTGTGTCTTTTCCAAGCTCCCTTGCTTGAAGGAAACCTTATTCTCACTCAGCAGAAACTCTTTCTTATCCCGTGCAAAAGTCTTTTAGCTCGGTGGCATGAGGTCAAACACTCCTGCCACGTTCAGATCCTTTCCTCTCCCCCAGGCAACCACCCCTGAGAAATGATGTCCTTTTATCCCTGCTTGGCATTCAGATTTGCCGGCAGACATTCCCACTAAGGCAGCCAAAACACGGAGTGCGGTCACCAACGTTTAACCCTCTAATGCCCGGAAGTGCAGCTCTTTCAGGGCAAGGACACAACATTAAAGCGATAACAATAATAACACAAATCAAGACGAAAGATTCACTTTCCGTGCTCGTGTACTTTTTTCGCTAAGTAACATGTGTATTGTGATTTGCATGAGCCCCCAGGGGTATGATACTATGTAGGTGGGGGGGCAGAAAGGGTGCATAGTTTGCAATCAGCAGAGTGTATGGGTAAATTAAGGGAATTAGTGACTCCTACTGAGGCACAATGCAAGAGTGGGAGGGTAAGCAGTTCGGGTCCAACAAAATGTGCCGGAATAGCACTTAGTAGTACAGAGAGACATGATGGGACCTTTCATCAGAGGCGGATTCATCAACGGCGACAACTAAATATATATATATCGTCGTATCCCTTCTCGGCAGATTATTTTTTTCCTTGAGCACAAAATTACGTCACACTTTTAAAAATAGAGCGTTAACCTAACAAGCAAAGACGAGGTCACGAGTGCAACAAATTAAACTTATTGTAATTCCAGAACAAGTCATTTTAAGCCCAATTCTTACTCGGATGAAAATTGTGCTGACATATCTATCTTTTTTTTACTTTTGAAAGCCTTTCATTGTTTAAATCTTACTAGTCTTACGCTGTAAACCTTTAACAATGCTGGAAATATATTTGAGATCAGCACTTCCTTAAGATTAAGCCAAGCGTGCGCTGTGATTCCTCAAATGACTTGGTGGGTGCTACAAATTACCGCAGAAAGGGCTTCATCAGTAAAGTCTGACTTCTCCTTGGAAGTTTTTTTTTCTTTTTTTTTTTAAATGGAAACGTACATTAAAATTCTTAGCAAGTAACAACATGAACAATCATTGTGGGTCATAAATCCAGCATTCCGAGCAGCTTTTCCCGAGCTAAGAACTAATAAGAGGATTATATAATGCAGAACTTTGCAAGTTTACTGAATAGGTGTTCCCATCACCCGTTTTCCACAGATCCAGAGCAATGTTCCATAATGTTGCATCAGGACGTTATTCTGCATTATATGCATATTATCCGCTTTTAGTATCAGCTGTAATTTTAACTAGAATCTGTCCAAATCCTTGTATTGTGGAGTTGAGTTTACTCAACAGTTTTCCGGGTTTATCTGTCGAGTGCCCCGTGACACAGCACTTCGTGTTCTAATCTGAATCCTTATGGGGATACAGACTTAGAACTGAGATGTTGGTCTCAAGCTCAGCTCCATAACGATTGAACCCTGTCATTAGACCCGAGTGTAGGTGCCAGGGAACTTGTTGAGCTTGTTAGTGAGTCTTATCAATAATGACCCAATTGGGTTTTAGAATACTGCAGCTGAATGATCCGTCTGGCATCCACATTACTTATGAGCATTAATTAATTTTAGCCCTTTGTGTTCCCTCTGAGAATTAAGAGTTCAAAAAGAACGCCACTGAACAAGCACAATTCCCCTCATATAAATACATCTCAGCTCTTTTCAACTTTCGCTAGCATTAACAATAAATTGGGGGTATTTAGCTGCAGAAGGTATTCAGAATTGCTTTGACAGATTAGCTTAATTTCAGCATGACCTTTGTCCTACATTAGATTATAACTGTGCATAAAGACAATTGTTCAGCGTCGGTAAACCTCATTCATTCGCATTCTTCTTGCACTAAATAGGTGTCGCGACTGCCGTCACCCGGGAGCGCACACCGCAGATGTTCTTTGCCGTGAAACACCTAGAAAGGGATTGGGCCTGAAAATATGAAGACAGGGACATAGATGATCCCAACAGCGTTGAGGCTCAGGTAGCGGCAGGTATAGTAGGCAGTAGGTAGCTGTATGAATAGCCGGATACCTGTATCGGTAATGCTGCAGGTGGAAGCCTGGGGCAGGTAATGCCGGATGCCAGGTAGAACACAGAATGGATAGTCAGCCAAGCAGTGTTCAGTACACAAAGCAGGTAGTCAGACAAGCCAAGGTTGGTACACCGAGCAGGTAGTCAGAAAGGCCAGGTACAGCACACAGATCAGGAAAACAAGGTACAAAATCTCTAGGCAGAAGATGGCCAGACAAGCCAGGAGTCAAAGTAAACGTTCAAGAGTCAAATCGCCAAACTAGAATACAGGACCACTCCAGGGTGAATCGGATTAGCGGTTCTCGGGCATCGGCAGACCGCGCTGGCAAGATCATAGTCATAATTTACACTGAAAACATAATACTTATTGATGTTTATGTATAAACATAAACATATATTTCACTCCATGTAACGTGGAAATCCATAACTATATTAAAAGCAATCATAGCAGGTTGTCCAAGCTATCAATAAGGGCAATTGCCTCCTTAGTGTATAATTAACATGCTAATTAACTGCAGAGCATTATACCTGTATCCGGTGTTCTGTATCAAGATTGCTCAAAGTAAATTAAAATAATTACTCATCTGTAATGAAAAATGAGTTCCGTTTGACTTTGTGAAGCTGTACCCCATGCACCTTTTTTGTCTTTCTCACACAGTATGATCACAATTATTTTTATTGGCAGTCGTTAGGATTGAAGCCGGCTGAGGACATTTAACCCCCCCTTCTGTATTCAGTAATTGGAATTTTTATTACAAACTGTAAGTTGATCTTTAATGATGCTAAATGGGTGCAGTGAAGATCCAATTATTCCACTGAACTTTCCCTTGGTCCCGGCGCACGTTTATAAGGAATATTATACACTTGATGAAAAGAAACCAAGTGGCTGTCAACTGCAATGGGGGGGTTCAATATCACAGCATGACTTAATAATTATTATTAATTCACAATTTAAATTGGGTTATTATATTGTCTTTCAGAGCAGTATCTCTTTTTGGGGGGGTAGGTAGGGACATAGCTCATGCATCATGTTGGTGGCCATTGTGATGTCTTGGAATGGCCCCCACCATCGGGTTATGTGCTAAATGTGATTTTACGGCATTTTATGTGCATAATTATTAATAACATGCGTGGGATAATTAAAAGCGCACAGATTTTGGGGCATCATGCCCCTTTGTTAATGCGCCCTCCTACACATGTGCATTCTGCACGAGGTTATTCATACGGATCCGCTTGCGTTTCAGCCGTACGTTCTGTTTAGTATAGCCTTATTAGTGATGTAGAAGTTTGTGCTGTGCTTGTAATCTTCGTGCTGGTGACTCAGTGCAGGGGTATTAATTATTCAGTGTTGTGGATTTTTTTTTTCTCGTTAAATACAGGGATAGCACTTTTTTTTACTCAACTCCCGGTCTTTCAATTGGGAATGGAGCAACATTTTGATCTTTTTGTTCATCTTTTTATCTCTGATACTTCTGCTGTATGATATGTGTTAGAACTGAGCAGAGTCTGAAGAAGTATGTATAGTTATGTCATGTGGTACACAGTTTGGGCGCCGGAGGTCACCCCCACTTTTTAGTTGTTAAGTATTATATGCCCATAGGCTATGACCTGAATCTCTCTGGGACAGAAACCCTTTAATTCTTTACCGGAATATGCAGACAACCAGGAGTTTTTGTGTTTTTTTTTATATCAAGACTGGTGGGGTTATTAATGCTACCAGGCTTCCTTTTTTTATATCCTGGACTCATTGTCTAAAAGAATAGATATCAGGCTACCTGATTTTAAGGGTCATTAAAGTCGGACATAAGCTAAGGAGCACACAGGAAGGACATTGATGTTTGTCATCTCCATCCCTTGCCAGGCTGTCCCTGAAAGGAGCCAGAGCGTCAGTCTGCACCAAGAGACTCTCAGCTTCAGCCATCAGAATCCCTGCTGTCAAGATCTTTAGGGCAATTATATCCAACCTTCTGTTTTAATATCATGTTCCATGACCAGTCTTCTGCCACCCCTCCAACATGCTGTATCGAACCTAAAGAAATCTTAAGGCTTTGTAGCCCAGAATAGCTAGGATCCTAGCAGAGTAAGGAGGCTCCCTGACTCCCAGCCAAGCTACAAGCCTCAGATTTATGGGATGCTTTAAAAAGAATGCGTTTCGGGACGTGGTGTCCAAATGTACATCCGCCAATTATTCTGCAGGCATTAGTATTCCGGTGAAGAATGAAGGGGCAGGTACCTGATCACTACCAGCAGTGGGCTAAGAAACTTTCTAACGAGCCTGATAAAACAACAAGATCTTACACCAAGAGCCCATTCAGTATTCAGTCATCTCCCATTCATTTACAGGTAATTAACCTGACCTGGGAGAGCAAGGCTTCAGACTTTTTCAAACAGGGCATTATTCCAGTTTTTTCATTCTCTTTGTCCTGTTTCCTCCTTTTATTCCAAGAAAATGACTGCCAACACAAAGGAACCATTTTGTTACATTAATGAATATAGATGTTAAAGTTTCCATGCCTTGACTTTATCCATAAAACAACAATTTTAGGAGATCTATGAATAGGGCAAGCCCCCCCACCCCAGCACCCCCATAAAATACTTTTAAAGTAAATAACAATGGCTATGGATGTGTTTTTGGCTATACATATTGTTAGGCTTCGATTTTCTTAAAAAGCTTTAGTTTGGGAGTTTTTAAGAGATTGGGCAATATTCTGACATGCGCTAATCCAGGGGTGTACAAGTTGTTTTCTGCAGTAGGTCACTTCTTTAGAAATGTATGTACATGTGGGCTGCACTCATTTATCATTGAGAGAAAATATACAGATTGACTCCTATCATTCTATAGCGAGCAGGACACAGACAGTGGGACAGCATGACTCCCATCACTATATACGCAGCCACACATTGACTGTGCTACAGTATAACTCCCATGTCCCATTATCATCATTTTTGATTTGTCACTTTTACTCACACTCTCTTATACTCTCTCTCACACTCACTTGTACTCATGCACACTCTCACTCTCTCACACACTCTCTCACATTCTTACTCTCACACCCTTTCACACACTTTAAATCTCTCTCTCAGTGTCTCCCTAACTTCTCCACCAACCGCTACCACGTACCTGTCTCCTTTCCCACAGCTCCTCTTTGTCTTCGTCTCTCTTCTCAGTGTACCAGGCCTCCCGGAGCAGCTGTTCCTCTAATGGGGTGCTCTGGGAGGCCTAGTTCACGGAGATGCGGGCGGAAAAAGAGGACAAGGGGAGAAGCGGACCAATAAAGTAGACAGAAGAACAAGAAGAGGTGTAAAAAAGACAGGAACGCGAAAGCGGTCAACATAGAAGGTAGGGAGACTCAGCCAGCACAGACTTCACTCCTTGCGCTGCACTCCCTGCCCAATGCGCCTCTCCTAGTCATAGAGTCTGGGTGAGGGGCACGGGGTGTACCCGCCTAGGCACGGCTCTCGTTGGAAGTGCGGTTACCGCTGCAGATCTCATGCAGGCTGCGCCTAGACGTCCGGTGGGCTGGCAGGCAGAATGTTGGACGCCCCTACGCTAATCCATATCCAAAGATTGAAAGTTTCACATAAATGAAGCTGCCTGATCTGGATATAGATGGATCCCTAGCATTAAGTTGCTGGCGCACTCCCCTGGTTCTGGAACTGAGTGATATCAACAAACTTTCAGGGATGATTTTCCAAAAATAAAAGCCACTTTCTGAATACTGTAATGATGTGTGCGGGTCACCATCGGCAACCCATGTGCTTAGCAGATTTGTACTTTTACGTGGATCTCTAGAAAGGCTGGAGAAGCCATACATAGGACATCTTGCTTCTTTTGCCAGCCTGTCCCTCAAAGCAAAGCGTTTTCAGCCTAATGTGACCCTGATTGGCCTCATCTGCCATGAAACGCCACGTCCCTTTCAATAATCCCATCACATTCCAGGGAACTTTTTCCGTTTTTAGACTGAATATCTTTGCCTAAATGAGCGCAGGAGTCATGGAAAGATACTTGCCAAAACTGGCACTTTAGGAACAAGTTCTATTAACTCTTTACAGCAGCTGTTATGGCTTCCATTCCATTTATTAATCGACATAATGTAACAGTCAAAGCACAGACAATGTCCAGACTCTCACAACTCCTTACAGTTTTGCAAATGATCTAAACAACCCTTCAACTATCAAACAGTCATTTAATTATCTGCTAATAATTAAAGTATAAAACATCTCCTGTCATTGGTCAAGGTCTTCTGCTATATTAAGTTCTCTGTTGCTACATTCGTTATGTTCGAACTCAGCGATTGTGTCTTCTGTCTAAACAGAATATTGTGTTGTAGAAAGGGTTGTGCTGAGCTGGGTGAATCTGCTTTCTTACTTTCCTCCAGCTAAATGTTACCTTGAATGCAACGTTACATTAATGTTTTTGTTATGTAGCCGATACACAATAATTGTTACAGTAATTCCTGTCTGACGGAACAGTGTGAGAGGTCATGGAGCGTGTTTGATCTATACACCTTGCTCCACAATCCCTGTCAGCTGACTTTGCCAATCTTCAAATCCTCGCTAATAACCGCTACGTTCTGTAACCACTGGCTGGTTGTCATATTGTCATGTAGTTTTCCATCATACATGTTCATTCCTCCTTACCTATTATGATGGCGCATGCACTGACGAGTCCTATTTCCTTTTTTAGAGTCACCTTCTCCGTGGTGCTGTCGGGGCTGCCTGTGGCATTGGGCTGGTGATGCGTGGGTGCCGGACTGTTCGTGCTGGACTTCGGGAGCTGAATTTCTCCTGCCATTTCCCTGAATCCTTGTGGCCACGTTAGTCTCCTGCCAGCCTGTTGAATGCTTCAGTTTGGCTTTCTTGACCGTCTGTGTACCAGGTATGTGGGACGGAGGGCTACTTTGTTCTTAGAGCACCTGCTGGAGCACGGGGACACGGCAGCCCGGACTGACACACACGCGCACACACACAGCACACTTTACACGCTGCTTTTCACAATCACCGCTCACGTTCCATAATAAGATGCAGGAGGAGTGTTCCTTTACACGGCTCTTAAAGGCACAGCACACCCTGCTGTACCACTCCGTATCATTAAAGCCCTCCGCAGAGCACGGTAACCTCTGGCGAGCTCAGCAGTCCCATTAACCCTTTAAGTTCCTGATGCCTACAAGTCTAAATAGGACTTGTGTATGCTATAAAGAGCGCACATGGTTAACTGTTGGTTATTTCATAGATATAAATGATCCTACGCTATGTGTGCACTTTTGTTTTATATGTTATATTATACTTTTTTCTAAGCCCACCTGCTCTTTGAAAGGCTTCCTTATCACATGGCGTTTGTGAGTGCATTACAGATAGTTCAGATTTAGTTTTTATTTGATCGGTATACCACACGGCGATGGTTTTAGGTTTTATTTAAGTATTTCAGGGATTCTGCGGCACTCTGATTGTATATTTATTCCATAAAACATACATTTCAAGTTGTGACACTTTTTTTGGCTGGTAATTTGATGTAAAACTGCAAATTGCCAAATGTTGGAAATTGCTTGAAACGTATAGTTGCGAGGAGAACCAGGCTCTTACGGAAATGATTTGTTGAATGCCGTGTAGTCATTTTAGCTGCAGGTATATTCCTGTTCCGTTACAAACAGTTTCAACAGGTGGCAGGCAGGTGGCCAAAGGGCGATATTGGCATCTCTGGCGAGAGATGGGCAAAGGTAAGTAAATAGAACTCTAGCTGTGACCTCATTATAGCATAAGTAACACGTATATATGCTGCAGATTTTCTGCTCCTGGTGGAGGATGCGCTGGGTCTGAATGCGCAAATCATTTTAGGGATATCCTTCAGACCTAATTTAAAGGAAACGGTGTATCCTATCCTAAATCTGTGTTAACCCAACTAATACTATTTACCCAGGGAAGGCGGCTGAGCGTAAAAAAGATTAATAGATTCTCTTTTTTTCTGGCTTTTCACAATTAAATCACGGCTTAAAAGATCTAAATGGCGATCATGTAATGATGTCATATCTGGCTTCGTTCATAACTTTCATGGTGTCCTGTGAATCAGCTCAGCAAAATGTTTGCATTAAAGTTATATGATAGCGCTTGCCACCAGGCGATGCATTTGTATCCCCTGCGTTGGGGAAAAAGCCCTGGAAATAAACTATTGGGTCAACCCTGGCTTATTGAATCCCCCATTGTACTCATCGGGTATCCACTTAGAGGCCCCCAGTCTCTTTTACAGAGATAGCTCATTATCATTTAACTCTTGATGAGCCAGAGTGTTAAGTAAAATGTTAGAATCACTTCGTGTTTTCGGCATTTCATATATTTTCACCTCTCTCATAGCTCATCTGCTGTCAGGTAGATCTGAAAGTGTTATTGTAAGCCACGTTTATAAGCTATGGTTACAGTTTAATGAAGAAAGAGAAACTCTGTAACAGATTCGAAAAAATAATGTAATAACATCCAGGATCACACCTTGGAATGTCAGAATTTTATTTAAAATGTAAGAATTTAGCGTAGATTTTGATGATAAGCACACAAGCTTTACACCAAAAATATACGTAAGGCCAGGAGAAAACCTCCGTCTTATTGATTTGCCACCGTAATTGCTTTGTGTGTGTGATAAGGCAACCCTGTGTGCCTGTAATGAGGACAGAAGCCCCCGAACAAAAATGAGGGCGTCATTCCGGGACGGAGGTTCTGAAAAATATTGGAGCAACTTGAATGGTGTAACGGGGCGGAGGGCAGAAAAAAAGGCAACGTTCCTTACGGATGAGCAAGCGCTGCATAGCAACTGAACAGAGGATGAAGTGAAGCTTGTGCCGTTAGCTTCTGAAGTCTGTTTTACTAAACTTTCCTCAATGAGTTGAAACATTCCACCAAAGAGGCATATTTTGAAACAGTCTCCAGATTCAAAGAACATTCGCAAGCCCCCAAAAATGTGTTCGGCGGGGATATAGTCAAAAGGTTTGCTTAATAGAACCAACAAAAATAAAAAAAGTATCGATCCAAACTTTGCTGGAAGTTAGCGGACGTTTTCTGTCTCTTTTAACTTTGCGTTCATTGGGTGAGGCAGCAGAAGAAGGAAGAGGAGAGGAATTGTCTGTTTCTGCTTTCTTCGAGCTTGTTTATGGACATGAATTACGAGGCTGTGTCCGGGTTTTATTTCTTGTCCTTTCTTTCTGGCTGGGAGAACCGGAAATCTGCGAATGCGATGGCACCAAAAAGTCTCTGCTACCTTAAATAGGAGAGAATATCCCAAGTGAAACCGCGATAGATTTGGGGGGGACTGATTAGTGATCTGTACTGGGTTTGTGGGTACAATATTTGAAATATTTCTACGTCAAGTATTGCTTTGAATACTCGATATAATAAAACATTGCTGATGCTTTATGAACATAAGGGAAGCATGGTGGATATCTCCTATCAGTATCAGTACTGCTATCCAAGCTAGCCAAACCGCCACCTCGGGATTAAAAATAATGACGACAGGGAGAAGGTGCTGCTCATAACCTTAATTCCACCTTCTGAGGGACCGCATGTCCACTCCAAATATACAAAATGAATGTAAGTCCACACTCATGTGGCCATTTCATGCAAAACATGCCTTGTTCCACCAGGGTCGTGGATGGTTGGGCAAGCTGTGCCCTACTTATAGATATGTTTATTATATTTGTAGAGACGGCCATCTTGCCTTCAACCGCCCGCTTTAGAGCTACAGGGGTGAGTCGGTTATTTTAAACCAACAGAACTCCAGCAACAGTTGGAAACTCAAACTGACCGTTGGTGGCCTTCGCGTTGGATGGCATCTGGGCGGCTCGCACAGTGTCTGGGGTGAGGAGATCAAATGCTTATTCTTACTAGTGCTTTGGCCGAGGCAAAGCCCTGGGAACATACTCGTCCGTATAATGCCATGAATAAGAACTTTGTTACGTCCGGGGAGTAATCTCTACCTCCCTCTCTGCAAGCAGTTTGCCTTTACCCTTTGTAATAGTGATAACATGAATTATTTGTTTAGGGTTTTTGTTGACAGTTAGCACTGGAGTCCTGCTTTTCTTGTTTTTAAATGTACTTTTTGATTGACGCAGTAGCCTGGAAATAATGTTACAATTTATAGTGTTACATTTGTTTTCTTCCTGAACTTCTTCAGATTTCCACTAGAGGGCACTACTTCACCACGATTCACTGCAAGCATTTCAAGGAAAGAGTCATTTTTATTATTTCACTAGTCATTTCTTAGACGGATCCGAGTCAATAACCAATCAAGCTTTCGAGGGTAATTTCACCCAATATTGTGGCAGACTTTTGGTTTCTGTCAGTCTGAAGTGGGAGATAAGTAATGTGCACTTAATGCAGGCTGATTGGAGGACATGGGCTCTTAAAACACAGTTTGTGCAATTTGCATGGTCACTCCTCAACACAGTGTTGCTGCAAACAATCTTTTGGTTTATGGTTTGAGAGCAAGTTGAGCGGGGAATGGGTTAACAAAAATAATAAGCAAAATAACCTGTTCTGTGCTTAGATGTTTCTTCTTAGTATAACACTTTATTATAGATGTGCTAGAGTCTTGCTAGATAAGTCTAAGATGCTAGCCTTCAATGGCCTTCAATGTATAGTCTTTGGAGCTAACTGCCATTACTCTGAGCCAAGACACCCTGCTGCTCTTGGATTAGATGGCTGTAATAGAAGCTTTGATCCGATGTCTGTAGCAATAACATGTGATTTTTTCCCCATGGTGATGGACAATTGCCCCTTTTTTCCCCATTAAAGAAATTAAATGATCCGGGATTGTTGTCAGAGCCCTCCCTAATGCACAATGCCAGGTTGCAGCTATAAGGCTACTAGAATATCATCATATAGAAAACATGCCTGGCTTGGTATATCTACTCATTACCACTTGCAGGCAAATCGTTTGCTCCAAAGTCACAATTCTACGCTGGGTGACCCCCTTTTTGTGTGATGGTGACAGATACTTGGCAGCTGCATGGTGTCCTGGCTGCAACCACCAGTTCGGTCCTCCTATTTTTATATATATATATATATATCATTTTTATAAAGCGGTAGTAGCAATAAATCACTAATCTGATCCATTGCAATGTGAAAAGAAACAAAAAAACTATCAAGCACTTTTCTCACCGAAAGACACGCAGCAAATTGTCAACTGCAGAAAAATAGCCTCTGTTCTAGTAAATGTCTGAAATAATATCTATTATATAGAAAAAAACACACAATTATTGCCAATAGCGAGCGATGATCTGTGCACACGAATGCCGAAATGACAGCATGTATAAGTCTTCAGATGCAAAGTAACCATCTCGCTTGTCTAACCTGCACCATCACGGGGAAAAATGGCTCCAATTAAGTCTTCAACCAAAACACTTAGAGCAGAATGGATGGCGCGGCATCGCCCTTTAAACATGCCACCGTCCGTGCTCTCTTTGTCTCGGAGGATACTAGCGCTACTTTATGGGTGTAATAAAATATTATAGGTTGACGGTCATTGTAGATCACTTGCAACATTTTTCCCCCCCGCGTGATGCCTTTGGACATTTCTTGTTACTGCCACGTCTATCCTTTTCATGAAATCGTTATTTGGATTAAAATACTTGACCCCCACCCCAATTCTAGTTTAATTGCTAAACACAGCACTTAAGAGCGATAGTAATACCATAGCCAACAAGGTTTATGTTACGGTTTGTTTGTTTTTACAATGAAAACAGGAGCAAAAAGCTGTGAGGAGCTGCCCGTGAACACTCCTTTGGGTCCCCACTGTTGGGTGATGGAAACATACGGCATGCGCAAGACCCAGCGTGGAAGCGGCTTCGCATAAACCGATATATTTTCAGGACAGCTAGCGTCTGTTGCCACCATGAACAGGCGTGACCATATTCGCCAACACGTTCCTGTTTGTGAGGATACCCAGGCGACACAGAAGCGCGTCCATTTCCCATCAACGCTTGACTTGGATAACGCTACATTATATAAGAGAACAAGGAATGCTAGACCCTCGCCTGATGACACCTCTGCCGAGTCCCGCCGGTGGGAAATGAACCTCCAAAAGGCTGTGTTGGCCGCAGTCATCTTATTATTGGCAGCATGCAGCTGGGTTTCCTTCTTTGGGTTTCCATTTCTCAAAAGCTCAGTCCCCTGTGAAGAATCTCAGTTGGCCATCGCCTCGAAAAACCACAAGTTGGTCGTAGATTCCGTCAGGCAGGTGGACATCCTAATGAAGGCGCTGGAGAGAGATTCCAAATATCGGAATCATAACGCCATCCAGGCCTTCGAAAACCTCAAAGAGATCATCGCAATGATAATGGAGGCGCAACGAGACGAAACAAAAACCGTCAAGAGTGTTTTGGCGGCTATACCGAATCCAAGAGAACTGGCGATGAAGCACAAGAGCTGCTCCATCCAGCTGCAGAAGAAGTACTCTGATGCCGCGGCCGGAGTGACCTTTTTGAGGAGAATCTTACGTTTTCTCTGCTTCGTCTAAACACGCGCACACGACCTTTCACCGAGAGGCGAATAAAATGCATCGCAAACTAAAGGCTTTAGTCTGTCATTTGTCACCAAAGTGCCGTACGTATAGTCGCGATGGCTAACGAACCCCTGGACAGCGATTGCTCGTCACGTTGTATGGTCGCTAATGACATTAATGAAGCAAGTGCAGCTGTTAGCCACCCCCTACTCTAGAACTGTTCTAGATCTGCAAGGCACTGTATCACGCTTCGCAGAAACCTTGTAAATGGGGTAATGTTATGAATAGAGGTAGAAATGCGCTTTCAAAGCTAATGGTGAGAATTCTTGCCTATTTTCTTGGTAATGGTAGCTTTTCTTCTTCAGTGTTTAACCACTTACTCCGACGCATTCAAGTGTTTATATAGTAAAAGTCAGTAGCCGGGCTTTAACCTTCCGCAAAACATTTATCCCAAAACAAGTGCTACGGGTTGCAACCCCAAATGCCTCTCATTTCATATCACACACTTATATACTTATATACACTTATATACATATATATACTATATACTTATATACACACACTAATATACTTATATATACTATATACTTATATACACACACTTATATACTTATGTACACTTATATACACACACTTATATACATATATATATATACTATATACTTATATACACACACTTATATACATATATATATACTATATACTTATATACACACAATTATATACTTATATATACTATATACTTATATACACACACTTATATACTTATATATATACTTATATACACACACTTATATACTTATATATACTATATACTTATATACACACACTTATATACTTATATATATACTTATATACACACACTTATATACTTATATACACACACTTATATACATATATATATATACTTACATACACACACTTATATACATATATATACTATATACTTATATACACTTATATACACACACTTATATACTTATATATACTTATATACACACACTTATATACATATACACTTATATACACACACTTATATACTTATATATACTATATACTTATATACACACACTTATATACTTATATATACTTATATACACACACTTATATACATATATACACTTATATACACACACTTATATACATATATATATATACTTACATACACACACTTATATACATATATATACTATATACTTATATACACTTATATACACACACTTATATACTTATATATACTTATATACACACACTTATATACATATACACTTATATACACACACTTATATACTTATATATACTATATACTTATATACACACACTTATATACTTATATATACTTATATACACACACTTATATACATATATACACTTATATACACACACTTATATACTTATATATACTATATACTTATATACACACACTTATATACATATATACACTTATATACACACACTTATATACTTATATATACTATATACTTATATACACACACTTATATACTTATATATACTTATATACACTTATATACACACACTTATATACATATATATACTATATACTTATATACGCACACTTATATACTTATCTATATACTATATACTTACATACACACACTTATATACATATATATATACTTATATACATACTTATATACACAGTTATATACACACACATCATACTTAATCGGGTTTATCTTGTGATTTCGTGGCTTCTTGTCTAATGACATCGAGTAGGTAATGCAGCTGTAACTGGCTAAAGCGCCTTGTATCCCCGCTATGCTCAGTAATCAGCCCCCCCCCCAGGACCAAGGCCGAGGGGCAGAGTCCAGAAGTGACCTCAAAGGCATCTTATTTATTTTCTGATTTTGCCAAGGATGAAATTTACAATTGTGTAGAGAGCAGATAGCAGTTCTGCTCTGACGTGCTTTGAGAAAAAGGGGCAAAAGGTTAAATGAAAACGTGTCCTGTGCCTCGCATCTGATCCTAATACTTATGATGGGTACAATGTAAGAGCCCCTCTCCCTACCAATGCGGTTTGTAAACCTATTAGGGCCGCGTCCAGTTCTTTATTCCTCATCCACAAAACTTTGTATTGTTACTTTGTAGGATAGGAATATCCGAAGGATTGTTAAAGCAGATCATGGCAACATAGTAACCTAGAGAGCAGATAAGAAGCATTCATCCCATCTAGTCTGCACAACCTCTGCATGCTTTCCTTACTCCCTGGCCTTATTTTATATCGAGATTAGCTCATCCCATGCTTGCTTAAACTCCTTCACTGGATTAACCTCTACCACTTGTGCTGGAGGGCAATTCTATGCATCCACTACCCTCTCAGTAAAGTAATATTTCCTTATATTACTTTTAAACACGTCCTCTTGTTGGGGTAATATTTCTTCTTTTATGTATTCTCTCTTCCTCCATCACGTTGATTCCCTTTAAGTATTCGGTGCGGCCCCTTTAAGCGTACAATTTATAGCGCACATTATTTCGTGCTTTCTGGCTCAGTATAAACCGGCAGATGTCCCTGCGAAGAACGGCTCGCAAACACGGAATATCTGGTTCTGCGACAACAAGATGAAAATCTAAATGAAGCAATAAATCCAGTTGGGATTTTTATGGCCCTCCTCTTGGCATTACCTAAAGTTATCATGTCCCGTCTTGTTGAACATTTGGCTCTGCTTTTAAATTAAATACATTTTAATACATGCCCCCCCCCGCTCACTAATATATTCCAATTTTACTTTCTCCTACATTTTCTTCACAAAGTTTGTTTCTTTTCTTTATGTTATTTTCCCCCTTCAGTGGAACGTGATCTGTAAACCAAACCTCGAATCGTTACAAAGTGCAGAATACGCCCGGGCCGCATCACCTAAGTGGCAAAGCGCCTCTAAGGACCATGATCTGGTAGAAGGTCTGGGGGGGAAGAAACAGTTTATTTTGTTTGCCCTTGCATGCAATCAGTTTAGTCCACAGAGCATGCAATCTGTCATGTGTCGAGCCCCTATTCCTGGTAGACCCCGAGAATTTACATTAAGATTATGAAATTTTGTCATATTCGTTAAATAAAGTACAGTCTCATAACCCCCCTCTAAAGTGCGCTGATCCTTTTTCATTTTTCTTACTTTTTTTATCGTAGAAATCTGGCTTTTTCCCTGATTGTAACTGAAACCACAACTCTCCTGCTTCTTCTCCCTTTGCGTCACATCACTGCACCACAGAGATAGAATAATAACCGAGCAATGCACCGATACAATGTATCCAGTTGCACCAGAGAAGTGTCTTTGTTATCTTTAATGGCGATTCATGTTTTAATATTTAAATTTAAATATTTGGAAAAGAAACAAACAAACAAGATGCATTCCTGTATGTGAGTATAGCAGGGAAAGTGTTAATTCTGCTGTTACTATTTTAGTACCTAGATTGCAACATGTCCCTTTGATAAGGCGCACCCTACACTATATAATAACTTCACTCCTTAAAACTTTTTGGGTAGAAAATAGTTTTTGGCCACTAGGTGGCGCAATAGCGCCCTCTCCTGCTGCGTGTTTACTCAATACAGTTTGGAAGAGACCATGCGTGGGGAGGTTAACTCTTTAAGCACCCCGAGATGTTGGCAAGCCCCCTTAAATAGCCCCGGTGTTTTAATTGGGCACGTGCGTATGTCTATCTTCTAATAACCATTTGCCATATATATATACGTAGAATGACCCGCGTTCATACAGCCGCATTTTATATACCGGTCAGGAGAGGAGTTATCTTTGGGCATTGGTTAAAAAAAAACAAAAATGCCAGCTTCAGCAACTTCTAGCATGATAAGCGAGTAAAGTTCAGGATGTACCTGGTTCCGCTTACAAATGTAAACTCTTTTATCTCTACGAAAAAGGAAACACAAAAACCCCTAAAATGTATTTCAGAAGAAACATCAAGGAGCACAGATAAGAAGGATTCCTATTGACATGCAAAAAAATGGACGCGCTGTACGGGTTTATCGGTCTGGATGCTTTTTTATGCATGAATACGTGTCCAAAAGCGTTTCTTAAAGGGGCACCGTCACCTTCATGGCTTTCAACGTAGGTAAATACCTGTAGCAAGGAGACGCTTCGTATGGAAGCAGGTAGAAGGTGAAAAATACGTTTAAATTCTGTCCCCTCTGCTCCCTTACAAAGGCTGCTTCAACCAATCAACAACAATCAGCAGATAGGGGAGAGATAACATAATGGGGAGGAATAATCACGCAGATCCCGAGAACATGTGGGACACACATAACGTGTGTTCTAAAATATATACATTGCTTCTGAAAACCCAATTATTTATAGAACTGGAAAATGTAGGATTTGGCGAAAATCCCATTAACTGAAGAACAAAATGGATAGTTTTATTTTTTATATAATAAGCCCAACTCATCAAGAACACGGGACTGAATTATTTGGCTAAAAAAATATTCCACCTAAGAGAGATTCTCATATATAAGAAGATAGGATTTGGGTTTTTAAATAGACCACCGCCATAAAAAAATTGTTGATATAAAATAATTGTAAAACAAGTAAATAAATATTATAATCTGAAAGTTCATCGGAGAATTCCAGGGGTAATTGTGTTAAAGAGCACGGCGTTAGCAGAGGGCCCCTTAACGGCCCTAACCCTTTCAAAGCTTTTAAGGGGCCCCTGATGAAGCCGACACGCGGGTCCGCAACGTGTTTTCTCTTTCTTGGGCAATTAACCCTCACTTGTCTGATTTTTGGCAACTTTTCAGGTGGGCCTTGAGCTTTATTATGGCGTTGTAGCCGTGATGGGGGGGGGGGTAGAGTAGACCAAATAGATAAATTATCTATTTATTTTGCTGGCATGAATTCATTAAAGTTACTATAAAATATATATTTTGTGAAAATATTTTAGTGCTGTCACTTATACAAGTAGAAATTGATTTATTAGGGAGCCCTAAGCTTTGTCTTCTGATTATATTTTTGGGTGACCCCCATGTTTTCTGATCAATTCCAGTTTAGCCTCATTTCGTAGAGGAGACCAAACGATATCCTTTACTAAACCCGTTCTAGAAGAGGACAGAAGGCAGGACGGATCCTCTCGGCTCTCGATGGACTTTTCGGGAAGCTTTTCTTGCCGCTGGTTAGATGGAGACCTTTGTTTCTGCCTTTATGGAGGGAAGGGATATCTCGCCTCCCCGAACGAGGCAATCACGCCCGTCACTATCTAAAATGTTGGCTCCTTTAGCCTTTTTTAAAACGAATGATCATTTTCTGACCTCTCGTCCTTTCTACGTTTTAATCACACCACCGCCATTATCTCTTCAGTCCGCAGAGCCAATCAAAAACACAAAATCCTGGGAGAGCGTCCAAAGAACGTCGTACGACAGCGAGTCCTGGCCCTGTTTCATTTGGCTCTTGACGCTTTTTTATTTTATTATTATTATTATTACACTGACCTGGCCTTTGGTCTACAATAAATAGTGCGCGTTGTGCTGCGAATTGCCTTAACCAATTTGCCGCCAGCCGGTGGCCATTGCGTCTTCCACGTTGTTACTGCCGCCCCGAGAGCCAGCGGGCGCTTATCCTAAATACTCGCGAGGGAGAGAGACGCAAACTCGGCTGAGAGTGCGGGTTATACGGTGACGGCTTTAGTTTTCATTGTGTGGGCTACAAGCCACGTGTTAAAGGAAGGTCCGTTTTGCATGCCCGCGCTTCCTATAAAATGCTGTTGTACGCGGGCAGCGGGCTTACTATTCGCTTGGCAGGTGTGAGTACGAAAAATTTGGGTTTTGATGCAATTCTCCAAAATAATGGGGAACTAAAATCTGAACTTTTCGGCAATTCCATGATAAATGGTGGCTCACCCCTTGAAATCCTGCGAAAAAGCCCCCCTGCTGCTAGTATTTGATCAGCGTTTGCAAAATGTTTAATTATGGATGTTCTAGAACGCTACTGCATAAACTAATTAAATGAAGAGCTTCTTCCCAAGAGATAATTGGCTTCCTTTTACCAATTATGTTGTTGGATTTTCGAGGAGACGCTTCCCGGTCCCATTTGGTTGTTATCATTTTGGGTTGAGATACGCCAGCACATTCCCGGTGTGACGAGGCGTACATACCAACCTCCCACGTAATCACCAAAAAGTCCCGTAGCCCACACCCCGACAAAGCTTTCAAACATCTCTTTATACTGATTCGGGGCATCATCATCTGGAAAGTTGCATAGACTGGGCATAGGCGGGCCGAAAATTCAGTAACAAGGGCCAGCAAGCTTAATATATTGGTCCAGGAAAGAATTAGAATAATGGTCGGGGTATTATTTACTAAACAAAGCACAGTTCCGCATGCAGCAACTGTACCGACCGCCGTTTGTACAAAGTCTCACCTGTAATCAAGCAGAGGGGGGATTTAAACCGTGGTTTGACCCAGGTTTCCCCAATGACTGCTTTTGAAAAGTATATACAAGCCGAGTAAACCGGTTCTGGTCCTTGATGATGTAAATCGTAATCTGTGAGTGTATTTTTTTTTCTTAAAAAAAAACAGTTTTAAGACCATATTTGAAAGCTGGCGAAACCATTGCTTTTCACTTAGCCAAACACTCCGGGAGTTAATAAATGCCTCTGCTCACACCCAAAGGCAGCGGGAACATTATGTCTTGTTCTTTAAGTCAGCGCTAATTACAAAGTATGCCGGACTACCCTAAACATGCGAGGAGCTCAGCAAACAGATCGTATTCCTAGCCCTTTATCTGAAACCGGTCTGCGATTCGTTTGAACGTCCCGAGATGTCGTTGGCCTCAAACGGAACTTCAGTTTCCACGGCTACTCCCCAGCCACCTTTTATACCAAAATGATTTTTTTTACCCCCCAAAAATAATTAAATCTTGTGCGAAAATCATGTTGCATGTAATGAATTTCGCATCAATCACAACCAACACATTTGTGGTTTCACATGAAACACGTCGACGCTGAGTGTTCGTTAGATTGAATGCAGCGAGGAGCGGGAGGTAATTGTTTATTAAGATGCCGTGATTCATATATAATTCCCTTCCCCGTGCGTCTCTCTGTGTGCCGGCTCTAGCCAAGTGGATTACTCAGGTGAAGCCAAAACCAGTGACCTCATCAGAAAAACCAGTGACCTCATCAGAAACGTTGGCTACAGCCACCTCAACGGGCAACGCCATTCAGTTTCTAACGGAGATACATTATTGACATATCTTTTATTAATTGTGCTGACTTTCATAGTCAGATCCACTAAAGGCTCCCTCCTATCTGACGCTCCTACTTTAAAAAAAGTTCTTTTGGATAAAAGTTTGATTTATGCGCAGTCTGCGGCAAACGACTCACAAGTGACAGCGTTGCTGCCAAAGGAGTGATGAACGTGAAATCTGTTTCTCATCATGGACTGACCTTTTCAATCAACGTATTTTTTTACGTTTAGCGCCGTGGATGCTGTAGACATACGAGGTCCCCTTTGGATTGTTCCTCCCCATCCGACCCCCTTATCACAGATTGGGACTCTGCCCGAGTGCACGAGGCCATTAGGGGTGGAGGAAATATTCCTAGTATTTAATACCCTGTTACTTTGTATCCACAGCGTTCTAAGCTTAAACCATCAGTTCTTTTAATAATCTCGAGGTCTGGACAACAAAGTCTTCTAAAACAAGTGGGAAGTCGGGAGCCCCGTGCAGATTGGTCAGACTACCTTGATGGGCCAAGATGGCTATCCCACGATGAGATCCCATTGACTTTACTAAGGACTCTTCTCTAGAGACAGACTTGTTTGGCAACTTTAAGTACCTTGACCAAAGAAAAGGTCTAAACTGTCGCCCGAGCTCAATCTGTGCACTAGGGTGAAGCACCCTTCCACAAGAGGGCAGGCTAGTTCCAGAGCTGCACCCAGACAGGACGGATACACATAACAGTGGCAAGTCTTACGTCTATGGCATTGGATCTGATCATGTCCCCTGCTTCAAACCACGTAAACAACAGTCCAGTCCATGGGGCCGAAGTCTGCCTTATATTTGAACTAAACATTGCCCCCTTTCACGATTATCCATGTAATCACTTTTGAAACCTTCCGAGCATTTTCCATTTAGATTTCCACTGTAGCCTTTTTATAGTGACAATTTGCCCTTGTGGGCCGTAAACACGCCGTGTTTAGGGCTTTTAGTACACGCAGAGCTGTTTCTCATGAAGCAGCTAACCATGGAGTCATATTTTAACTTTTAAGCCATTAGTAAGGCTCTTTTACAAAATACCATATTTTATTCAGTTTGAATTCCCACAATATTGGGTTATTTCAAGGTGCACGGTGTTCCCTTACTATTGTTTATCATTAAGAGTAAACAGCTGCTGTTTGAAAGAGGAACCTTAAACCACGCAAAAAATGAATCCAACTTGCTGAATCACAGCTTCGTAGAGTAAATTTTTCCATTGTGGCTTCATATCATCGTGTCAAGGCATGGGTAACAACCAGGCGCCGGTATACGTTAGCATGGAGAGGAAAGAGTTACTAATAATAACTAATAAGCAATAACACAACAAGCTTTTGATTTGGGAACCTTTATAGTAGGTTTGGTGACGTGTGAAATATAATGGGTTAATAAAAAGCCTCATTTTCCATATTTATTCACCACTCATCAAATCCGAGCCAGGTTGGCCTAGTTTGGATGATTTGACCAAGCCGTCCGATGTGTGGGATTTCAGGAGAGCGGCTGGCGATGACCCCCAAAACACAAGGTCCTGGCTTTATGGCCCAATAAAACTACAAAGTCCATGAGTTCTAGAAGAGATCTCAATAAGGAGGTGTCTGAAGATACGAACATTCTGTCATTCGGAAGCCTCTCAACCTTTCCTCACGAGTAATCGGCAGATGTCTACATGGCCAACATACATAGTAATCCACGCATGTATTGCAGCACACCGTAACATGTATAGGAGCAAAGGAAAAAGATGCCTGCATTTATCTTCCAGGTAAAGGAAAAAGAGCATCAGATCAGCTCTTTGTGACACGGTGAGGCATGGGGAGGTTCGGACATGCAACACATGAGATACCAATGTTTTTACACATGTTTACATGGCGTGTTCCTGCTTTGGAGGAAACAACGGATGAGCCTCGGAAGCCACGCGATTCATAAAGCGTGCAGCCCGTTAATCAGAAACATTGTATTAATCGATGAGCTTGACGTTGAGATGCAGATCACATCTCTGCATTATCTGTCATTATTCCACCTGTGTGCAAATAGCCGTCACCCCCCCACTGTGTTTACTAATTACCCCCTTCCACGGTGCATTAACCCCTTTCCTAATCTCCCTGTCGGGATTTAACCCTTTACAAGCTTTACAAGGCTGCCCCACTCCTTTCATAACTGATTATCTTGGATGGACCCTCATTATAATGCTAATGTGACCGTCCCGTATCGCGTGCCGATTTCCTGCTTGGGCAATCTCTATGCCATCTGATAATCACCGGCATCTTTACAAATTACCTCATTTCATTCTAATCTGGGACAAAGTGATTTAGCCTGCGCCTTCACGCTTATCTCTAATTACATAACAGGGAGCCGTGATAGCGTCTTTATTTCCTCTTTCGTCACCTCTCTTACCTAATTTCTTCTGCCAGTTCATCGATCGCTTCTAGAATTTCCTGCACTCCATTTACATAACCAGTTTACATGCCAGCAGGCGAATGACTACGGCAGAGAACTAGAAAAATAATAATGCTTTGCATAATTCGACGATGGATGTTTTGCGTCTTCCGTCTTGACCGGTCCCTTGACCCACAAAGCATTGCTCAGCAATCTGGTTCTCTGTCTCAGCAGACCTAGGAAATTAAGATCCGAGAATGTTCGCTGATTGCTCATCATCGTCGGCCCTAATGAACATTGCAGGGTTTTAATTTTATCTACAATCAGATATAGAACACGTAGCGACGTCTGTTATGGATGGAGTTCTAGACATCAGTGATACCAAGATAAGCCTCGAACCCAACCACAACCAGCCGTGGAAGATCTACTCATCACTTACACAAAATGCCTACCCCCCCCCAGAAATTCTTTCAAATAACCACTAATCTTAACTCCTACACTCAGACAAGTAGGCACTAGCATACCCGGCTGTGCCAACTGGGAGCTCCTGATCATCAGCGATGTCAAACAGTGCGATATATAACATACGACACTAATTACCAGCTTTTACAGCACGTGCTTTTTTTTTTTTAATTGCATTTCCAGGTAGGGGTAAAGGTTTGGTTTCTTTTATTCTACTTTTTCTGAGATTGTACAGCGCTACAGAATTTGATGGCGCTATATAAAACAATAAATAATAATAATAATTCACATGCTACAATGTATGTGTAGGTTGAACATTCCTTATTTAACTTGAGGGCCGTTAATAGTTTGTAAACCACAGCCAGATAATGGCCAATGGTCGGAGCTTTAATGCGTTGTGAAGAATTATCTAAAACCTCCCATACATCGAATCGAACGGAGGCACCCAGGAGCGGCTCCTTCATCTACCGCAGACATAGCCCTCAATCATTTTGCATCCGGGACTATTGTACGGAATGTTCGGATTCCCTCGTATCCGTGTGCCAGAAGCGTTGTGCGGGGGTAATCATTCTGGGTTTGTTTTGGAGTCTGTATAGGCTGCCAGCTTACCCCAAACGCACTCCGTTGCCTGTGGAAGAACACCTCTGATGATCCGTGTACCCCCCAGGCTGTCTGCTTAATTTATTCTCGCAGCTTCTGGCATGGGATGGCTCATAATGGAACTTAATAAATGTTTTTTTGGCACGATAAATTTCCATTTATCATCCCCCAAAATCTCACCTGCGATCCCCGCTGTTTTTAACGGTGTGACTCTGTTTCTTCTGATATCCCATTGATTGCCTAAAAGAGTATGTAATGCAGCGGGCTATAAAAAACACATTTCTGAACAAAGGGTTAATTAACGCAGGATAAATCCAAGAACAAGGTCATAATCTAAAACTAGAGGGTCAGATGCTTACATGTAGTGTAAGGAAGTTTTACCTTATTGAAAGGGTGGTAGATAAGTAGAGCAGCCACCCAGCAGAAGTGGTAGTGGGTAATACGGTGAGGGAATTTAAACATGCACGGAATAGACATACGGCTCCTGAATTTAAGACGAGGCCAACGACTGATAAAGGTGAGCAGGAGAGACGGGGTAGACTAGACGGGGGCCGAATGGGGCCGATCTGCCTGTTACTTCTATGTCTCTATCTATGTTTTCTATGTAGTAGAAGGATTACAGTACGTGGCCTCCCGTCCCTGTAAAAATATTCATGTATTCCACCGTAAGCGTGTTTTCTGATAAACACGGAGACCTCGAATTCCTGCTCAGCCGCCATCACTTTTAATAAAGTATAATAGCACTCTGGCCCCCAGCGTGAAAAAAGAAACGCGTAGGAGCAGAATGCGATTGTGCCTGCGGGCAGAGTGTGCGATAAAACAGTCTGTGCCGTGGATTTTGGCTCCTTCACAAAACCCGAATAAATAAAACATTGAAAACAATCCCTCGCCTTCGGATTCCAGTTGTGTGCAATCCACAAACGTAAGCCGGATACTCCGTGTAATTGTCCCGCGTAGAAGAACATTAGGAGATTCCCGAGCCCTGCGCGTTTGTCTCGTTTATTTCAAACCGTCTGTAAAGATACCAGTTCCATGCTTTATACATGAAAAACACAGCTGGGTTTCTCTTACGTTTTATCTTTTATACGTAGCGCAGAGAACATTAATATACCCATAGTGTATATCCATAAGTCATTGTCAAGCTTCAAAACATCCTTTTTTATTTTTTCCACCATTTTTAATATTTTTTTTATCTCTGAAACACAACATTTTAATAGTAAATGCGCCACCTTTAAGCCAGAGGAATAAAATACACTACTGTCAATACGGACACAAATTTCCAATAATGTACAAAGTTACAAACTTTAGAATTTGGTGAAAGAGAAAAAAATCTGCCGCTGTTCTATGGGCTCAAACTGGTTGTGGTCAAACTGGTCCCATTCGGTAACTGGAAGATCACATAGGCAGAAATGCTACTTTTCGGTAGTTTCCAAATGGTTTCCAAAGTTTTTTTTCTCTCTCTGCCTGCCGTCTACATACAGGTGCTAATTCACAAAGACGAGTTGCTTACAATTAGCTGCATTGTTTTCCTGCTCGCAGGCACTTGGCGCATGCACGCTATTACTTTTAGTGGTCACCTTTGTAATGAAAAACGATTGTTTGCGCAGGAATTCGAAACCTCAGTGGAATTTTGGGAACGTACCATCATTGCCAGTCAGTGGAAGGATGAATCAAAACCAAGGGCAATAACGAAAACAAAGGAGCTACTTTTGGATAAAAGGTTATTTATCAACAATCCAAAAAAACAATTTTAAAGGAATGATACATAACAAGAGGTTAACAAGCAGGTTCCGCCAAAACAGAGAGTAAATCGCAGGGTTTGTAAGAGAATGTTGTTTACTTCTATGAAAAGGCTGTATCATTGTGGTCAGGAGCCTGATGCAAGGAGGAACAGTATGGAAATTAGTCACAGGTCAGTAGCGTTGCCTGCAGAACTGAACGGTGCCGCCTGCAGAACTGAACGGTGCCGCCTGCAGAACTGAACGGTGCCGCCTGCAGAACTGAACGGTGCCGCCTGCAGAACTGAACGGTGCCGCCTGCAGAACTGAACGGTGCCGCCTGCAGAACTGAACGGTGCCGCCTGCAGACCTCTTCCCATTGTGCACTGTAACATAGAATCATAGCATTTGGCCCGTCCAGTCCTTGGTCTCGTCTTAGATTCAGGAGCCGCTTGCCTATGTCACGCATGTTTAACTTCCCTCAACATATTAACCTCTACTACTTCTGATGGGACTCTGTTCCACTTATCTACCACCCTCTCAATAACATAAAATACTTTGCCAGTGATTGTCTGAGGACTGGCGCATTGTATAAGTCAACACTTGGATTGCCCACATTAAGTCCATGCATAGTCTGAGGCCACACATCAATGATAGAACCGTAAAAGTTTGTAAAAAGTTTTTGTCCTTGATTCTCCCTTCTTCTTGGCCTTTTGTTTGTCCTCCATTTCCGCTTTACTATTGACTACTCTTTTGTCCTCCATTCCCCCCTTCTTCCTAACCTTCTCTTTGTCCTCCATTCCCAGTTCTTCTTGACCTTGTCTATGTCCTTCATTCCCCCTTTCACCCAGTCCTTTCTCCTCCATCCCGCCTTTTGTTGTGGCCGTCTCTTTGTCCTCTATTCCCGACCTTCTCTTTTTCATCCAGTCCCTCTTCTTTTTGGCCTTCTCTTTGTTGCCCATTCCCCCTTCTTTCTGACCTTCTGTTTTTCCTCCATTCCATTTTCTTTCTGACTTTCTCTTTTTCAGGTCCCTCTTCATCCTGACCTTCTCTTTCACCTCCATTCCCCCTTCTTCTTGGCCTTCTCCTTGTCCTCCATTCCCCCTTCTTCCCGACTTTCTCTTTGTCATCCACTACCTCTTGTCTTGGCCTATTCTTTGTCCTCCATTCCTCCTTTTTCCTGATCTCTTTTGTCCTCCATTCCCCTTCTTCTTGACCTTCTCAATGTTCTTCATTCCCCTTTTCACCCTGTCCTTCTCTTTCTCCTTCATTCCAACTTTTGTCATGGCCTACTCTTTGTCCTCCATTCCCCTTCTATCTGACCTTCTCTTTTGTCCTCCATTCCCTCTTCCTTCATTCCTTCTTTTCCCCCTTTCACCCTGTTCTTCTCTTTCACCTCCATTCCCCTTTTAACGTGGCTTTCTCTTTGTCCGCTATTCCCCTCTTCTTCCTGACCTTGTCTTTCTCCTCCATTCCCCCTTTCGTCCTGTCCTCCTCTTTTTCCTTCATGTATGTATGAATGTATGTATGTATGTATGTATGTATGTATGTATGTGTGTATAGATCATACACGTACATTTCTTTTATAACCAGCAAAGGAGTGTAAAGGTTAAACTAGGTTTTATTACGGTTTCCTCTTTATTAGGACACCAGTGTCTCCATGAATCAGACAGAGACAAACCCGCCACTTATTTTCTGTAAACTTTGCACTTTTAAACTGGAATAAGTCCGGCGGAATGAATCATCGCTCTATAGCCTGTCCGCTGTTACTAAGGCCAGAGTCCTGCGCAGCCCGCGCTGTAACATTTAACTGGCTTTTGCAATCGCGTCTACCCTTTGGCAGCCCCGTTTGCCAGAAGGAGTCAATCTGAACGATAGCGATTATCTTTACCCCGGTAATCTGTGGCAGGCGGCAAGCGCTCTCTGTTCTCGAGACTTCTGGGGATGGAATTGGACAGTGATTCGCTTCAATTAGACAATTATACTTTAGGTAAAAGTGATTTATGTTCCTCCAGTCTCAAAATGCTGTTACATAATTCAAAATAATTGGGGCCTACTCCAAAAATACTTAAGAAAAAGCTTTCTGGATTGTTTTTGGGAAGCTTAATGATTGTAAAGGGTTGTGTTGTTAAGGGGAGAGCTTGGATTAGAAGTAACGTTATAGCTATGGGGCACAATCCCCATTTTATTTTAAATTCATTTTTATACTTGGCAACTGTGGTGGGTGAGTGGAGCAGCCTCCCATCAGAGGTGGGCGAGGCTAATTTAAACATGCATGGGATTGGCGTACAGCAGGAGAAACGGGCGAATAGACGGGGCCAAATGGGGCCGACCCGCCGGCGGGCTCTATGTTTCTAACTGTAAATGATTGAGATTTCTAAGCACCACTATCTGTGGGGATTCCTAGAAACCGAGCAATATCTCCATTTAGGGTTCAAAGGGCCGTATTTATAATTCTAGGAAAAAGTCACCGGCGTGGAGCAGTTACCACGGAACTTTTTATATACCATTAAGGGCGGAATATTTACAGGGCCAGAAGCACTTTTTTTTTTTCCTTTTCAAAGATCAACAAAATAAAGTAATTTTTGATGCTTACAGATAATGTTTCAGGGAGATAACAGCCGATCTCCAGCTCTCTAAAGTGACTGCAAAGAAATATCCAACGTCTTATCTATTCTGGGTAAAACATAAATGCACGGATAGGGACGTTCGTAATTCCGTAACCCGAGAGCGATCTTTCAAGGTTGCAGACACCCACAGTATCGCAGAATAACATATTGCCTTGCGCTCGACCTTTTAGATTTCATGGAAAGAGCTCTTAGAATTCGATTTTTTTTCTTACAGAATTTTAATTTAACAGATTTTTTTTTGTAAATAAATGATTTATACATTTTTTGCTGGGTTAATCAATACGCTGAGTATATGGGGTTGTGGGATTTACTTAGCCCTAAGGAACTTTGTTCGAAACGCCACCGTAAATGAGCCACGTGTATTGGCATTCTGTGTGTGTATAGACATAAGATGTATGTTTGAGTGTGTATGTAGAGAAGATCCCAAACACAATAACAAGACTCTAAGGCTTGGATACACTGTATCTGCATCGGAATATTTCCCGTTACTTGATTTATATATATTGTAAAGGTATCCGAAGCACCATAGCTGTACCCTCGCCGCTCATTTCCCATACAGATCTCAGACCCCGATTTCACCAAGCCTTGCCAAGTCGTTCCGGGGATTGCTGCTTCTGTCACGATGTCTCCTGTGACAAACTAGAGTCCTTCAGTTGAAGTCGATACCTTTTTATTTGGTCGCACGTGAGATTGAGACCTCAGAGGTCACTTCAAAAGGAATCAAACTTTGGCCAAACTTGCAAAACTAAACTCATTTACAAATTATAATATGGGGGATCTGGTTCTTTATTCCCCATCGTGAGCTGAACCTGGAAGTTACCCCTGGAGGCGACACCACTTCTGGGGGGCAGGTGAGACCTGAGTTGGTGCCACTTATATCTCCTGTGATGGGGGGCGCACTGTGTCAGATGGCCCGTTTCCGGTGCCAGAGGTCCGAATACATAGTCACCCATGCTATAATGCTGATACAGACCTAAGCATACATCTGGATTAAAGGGTATTATTATCTGAAGCTGTTTTTGTTTCTGAACCATTTGACGTATTTTAGCTGGTGCTGTCGCTCTTCAAACAATTTCTCAGACATGCTCTCTATAACCCAGAGCGGCAAAATATTTCTGTCCGACCCATAAAAGCTCCTCTTGGTTCAGCCGGTTGGGTGGAAGAGCTGGGAAGTTCACCTAAAACATACGCCGGGATAAACCGGGAGATACTTAATACCGCGCACGCGCGTGTGATGTTTTTTTTTAAATTATTTATACAGTATTTTAGTGAATACGGTCTCTCCAGCCCTCCCTGTTAAATCTCAGCCGCTCTCACGTTTGTGCAGAAATGCAAGCCAGAGAATCATTGGTTTTTGTGGTGTCTGGAAAGGGAATTGAAACTGATGTTCACTTACGCCTGGATCTGGATATATCAACCAACCAGTTTGGAGTTTTACTCACAAAAACAAAATAGCTGTGAAAGCCGGGACTTGGTTACTCCTTCAAGTCATGAATTAGGGAGTAGTTGTTTTGTTTTAAGTGAAATAAGGAAGTGTAGTTAAACCCATGTATCGAATCAGCCGTTTTCAATTCCTCTTTTCCACTGTTGCCCCTCCAGCGCATGCAGCCCGAGAAAATAATAGCCATATCCAAAGATGAATGAGTCACCGGGGGCTCACCAAAGTTCTACTGGAACATTCTTTTTTTCACGTCAAAAATAAGGCCTGATTGGGTTTTTCTAGGTGCTCCTGGACAGTAGATGCATCTCAAACGCCATCGCCTTTATTAGACAATGCTGCATACTACAGGCCCAGACTGGCAATCTGGCACGCCGGCAAAGGCCCAGTGGGCTGGTAGCCAATAGAGCCCCATACTTACTGATAGTGCCGATCATGCGGCAGATAGGGTCCTGAAGAGTGCGGCTGATGGCCGGATATTTGTGGCCGCACCTATGTCATTTGTTGGCCGCTGGCCTTAAAGTGCCAGAACCACTTAGTCATCCCAGTCTGGCCATGTTCACAAAGACATGAAGCCCCAACAACTTTTAGAATCTGGTATTGAAGCCACCGGTTGTCTTGCATATAGGAGCGTTGATCGTAAATCTGCTCCACTTTTAAGCTGTCTATGGATTCTGCAGGTGACACTTTGCATGGACCGGCGGCATGATGTGTCTCCTGGAGCGATGGCCTCACTGCTATCAGAGTCAACAAAGTCCCCCTTTAAGTTCAGTCGTGACATACATGAGTGACATATGTGAGTGACATACGTGAGTGACATACGTGAGTGACATACGTGAGTGAGATACGTGAGTGACATACATGAGTGACATACGTGAGTGACACACGTGAGTGACACACGTGAGTGACACACGTGAGTGACATACGTGAGTGACATACGTGAGTGAGATACGTGAGTGACATACGTGAGCGTCAACAAAGGTCTTGGGATTTTCAGTAAGGAACCAGGATTCTACTCTGTTTTCTAAGATTCTTTCATTCACAGAAAAAGATACTTTTGTAAATAAATATGAGATCACTTCTTTTGTCAGTGTTAATTGCAACATCCTTGCGAATATGTGGGTGTGCGATGCATTTCTAAAGCTAACGGATTATTTACTTATTTATACTACTGTACATTAGTATAGATTTCCGGGTAGACGTGGAATTATTTATTGCACTCAGCACGGCTCCCAGGCCACAGATATTGGTGCCATCTTTTGGATGAAAAGCTGAGAACTGCATACATTATTAATATTATTTCCAAGTTCTCAAAACACATTTTTTTAATAATACATTTGAATCGGGGGATTCTTTGTTTAACCGATTGCGTTTTATTGTTTGGTTCGGTAACGTCCAATTTTTTGAACATGGGGGTCCACATAATATTTAGATGCAGAAACCTCAGCATTAAAACCACTTATTATCTCATACTCAGGCATGGAGGGGCAATTTAAAAATCTTTGCAGGGCATCAGCGATCCAATACATACTCTACCCCCCCCCCAAACACATGCTCCGAAAGAAGTTACCAGAAGTGGCGTCGGCTCTAGATCTAACTGCTGGGAAGTTCCTCGTCAGTTTGCCATCCCCCCGACCACAATGTTCTAGAGATAACCCATGGCGTGATGCAATGTCTTATAAATAGCCAGGAACATAGAAGGTTCAGTACACGGGGAGCCTTCTCAAACCACATCCAACTTACAGTCATGCAGATACCTGGAATCTGAGAAATCGGGGAGGAAAGACGAGCCGCTTCGAGTGCTTCCCGCTCAGATTTGCGTTGACCGTTTCCGAGGCCATCGCAAGACGATTGCGAAATCGTTCTATTCCAGGACTGGATCTTAAAAGGCCACAGTAAGGTCATCGCCGTGAAAGACCTTTTCCCCTGTGGTGCAATCATTGCAGTAACAACCTCTTTCCTTTCAAAAGCAGCGGATACTTCGAGGCTATTTATTAGAATTTCTATAAAATAGTGAAAATTGAAATAATGGAATCCAGACATTTCCCATAATGCTCTTTCAGCTTAGGGGCTGGCTGAGGAGTATGGGAGATGTAGTCCTGCAGCAGCTGGAGGGCCGCAGGTTGGATGTCCCTGTACGATAGTATGGTGTGACTTCCTCGTTCCTCATACCCCTGTTGGCTAAGATAATAAAGCGGCTTATTAAAATTAAACGCTTATTAAATATTCTTTTGCCCTGAAATGTATTTTCATTTTTAACCCCCCCCCAATTAAGTTTTAGGATGTTTCTCACTTGTAAAAGAATAATATTATGATTCGTGCGTTAAGATCTTTGGTGAAACAGGACAAACAACTATAACGTCTGTGTATTAGCTGACATTTCACATACATTGCAGCTTCTTATGGAACAAGAGTCACGATACCTAAATCTATTGAGAATTTGGACTTGTAGATTAGCATAAAAAGTTTAAAGCTTGTGTCATTCTGTGAGCTCTACGGATATAATCCAGTCTGAACGTCTGAAGTGTAAGCTTCCTATCTTGGTTGAGGATGACTCCTACTTCTCTCTTTGTAATGCTGTTATAAAAGGCATATCCCCCCTCACCTAGTTACATTTGACCCCGCTGCAGAGGATTCTGGCTCAACGTAACAATCATGCATGCCATTTTGGATATTATATTCATGAACCATAGTACATGGGGTTGTTCCACCTCCCAACCAATACAATGCTGGCTTTTCTCCGCCGGGAAGGTGCCGGCTGAAACTCCACGCAACTCTTCGGGGATCCTGTCTTGGTATTTGACTCTTCCGCCCATCGCAAGCCCTTTGGCCCTTTGGACCTTCCTCTGGAAAATTAAAACAAAGTGCATTCTTCCACTTGGCAATGTCGCATTAGCAATCCAGCTCCCCCCGTCTAGAAAAAAAAAAGAAATTCAACTAGACAACCATTATTAGTTACCGAAGACACAAATAATAGCACGGCAGACGGAGATATTCCCTTTGGAATGATGGGGCTTTGCAACATTGATTGGGTTGGTGCCACGCAGTGAAATTTAAGAGGAAGGGAAATGTTTCCATGTGCGTTCTTTATCCGTTGACTTGTAGACCAGTTTCTGACATGGCTTTGCTGGTCTGTGTTGTGTTGTTTTAGGTATCGCAGCACTTTTACACGCATTAGCTTGCTTGATAGGGAACTTTAATTACCGTATAATTATCACGCCGAGGATCTTCATAGCTGCAAATCTTATAGCAGCTCGCTGAATGCAGACGGTGTGAGGTATTAATGGCACCTGGCTGACAGGGACGCGTGAGTATCGCCGATGGAACTCCACGAAATGAGGCGTTTCAAATCCCAGAGGCCGCTAAAGGGAAAGTATGCAATAATTAGCGGGGCTATAACACTGCTCTTTCCAATAAATTACACCGGCCTCATAGAGATATCCAGGCAAGTGTCGGCCTATATAGATTAGAAGTAGTATTATATAGATCATATGTGTGATATCACCCTCCCTACCCCACATTAAAAAACATATAATATATATATATTCCAGGAGGGGGCATCTTTTCCAACCACACAAAGCTGGGGTAACTGGACACGCAGTTTAAGACCGACACCTAAGGTCTTGTTCCCGTACCTCCATGGCCAAAGTCTGCGTCTACAACGCCTCTACTGTATTTCAGATATGCGTTTTTATTACTATAAACCTGTGAATATTGACTTGAAACATAATATATGAGAAACGTAATATATGAGAATCCCTCCCCACGTTCAGTAAATCATAAAGGGCGTCCATTCTAGAAGCCCGCCGTATCCCTGGCTGCCGGGGCTCCCGTAGACCGCGCATCGTAGATTGTAAGCTCTTTTGGGCAGGAACCTCCTCGCCTGTGGTTTCTGTAAGTCAAACTGTTAGGTTACTTAGTACTTGTAATGTCCTGCCTACCTGTTGTACAGCGCTACGGACTATGATGGTGCTCTTTAAAACAATAAATAATAAATTAATGGGACTTTCGGTTCTACTACGTGTTAGGAAGTTGGAATAAGGTACAACGATATATGGCAAAGTTTAAATATAATGAGCACCGGGCAAACGGAGGGGTTTTGTGTCTAGAAGTGAGGGGCTTATTACTGACTACATGTCTCTTAATCTAGAACACAGAATATCTTTCCTTCCTTTCTTCTTTCCACTCCTCGCAGCTTTCAAAGCATCTGCTGGAGAAATACAATGAACCGGCAGTTTCTCGGCCCAAATGAGCGGCGATAAATCAAACGAGTGGAAAAAATGTAGTTTTTCTCCTGCGTTTCCATTTTGACTAACGCCGTGGTCATCGTGGTGAAAATATTTTGTAGATCTCAGCCTGTTTTTTTTTTAATGCTGAGAGAAGCAGAGAGATAGCATTGCCGGTGTATTTACAGACCTTTCTCCGAAGGGTATAATCATTCATACATTCAATGATTCATTCAGTCAGTGGAATTTGGTGGCGGTTAGATAAGGAGTTCTAAAATAAGCTTCATTTTCATCAGCCCAGCAGATTTATCTGAACAAACATTCTCCACATCGAGTGAATAGCGTGCACCGCGCTGCCATACCAGTAAATACAGCGTGACCTGGCGGTGGGTCCACTGGTAACACGGTTACCGATTCCCATGACGTCTACATCCTGTAACCCTTACGCGCCTCCTGTTCTCTAATCCTTCCACTTGTTTCCAAGACCATTATTTTTTTAACTTCACCCTTGGATAGAAATCAGGTCCACACGCCAGGGCTACCTTCCTACTGGAAAGCGGATCAAGCCAAGCTCTAAGGCACAAGTGGGCCAACACTTCAAACAGTTTGGTCTTCTTTTATGGAACCGTCTTGGGTGGCTGGTAGTCATAGACATTTCTGGGAACGGCTTGACTTCACTCAAGAAGATCACATAGGAGGCCTACAGGTTGGAGAAGAGATATTGGTTGCCCCAAATTAAATTAGCGGTGCAGACACCTCTCTACTGCTTCGTCTTCAAGGTAACATCAGCTGCTCCAACGTTGGGATACCAGGACTGGATTGGAGAGCGTTGGTCCAGATTCTAAAGAAGAACCAGACTGCTGTTCTCTCTTATTCGTAGCTTTCTGCTGTAGCTGCCGTTGCAAGGCATCCGCTCCTCTTATAAAACCCCTAAGGACTTGGTTTTGCCAGCCTTTATCAGAGCGATCGTTGAACCTTGAATCAAAGTCAAGTGACCCCCTAGGATAGGAGCTGAGTCCCCAAATTACCTTAATATTACCCAATACCTTCTTTTTTCTAGTTTTTTTTCAGCCCAAGTCATATTTTTGGCTTCCAAACCATGACACCTTGGACCCGTAAGCAGTGAAGACACCATTTTCCAGGAACGTTGGGCTCCAAAGTTATTTTTTTTAAAAAGTAAATATGCAACTTGGCTTTTCCTTGCATTTTTGGGAAGTTTTACAGATGTCTGGACATTTTTGACGGCGTGCCACAGTCAGGCAGACGCGAACCGAGACAGTCGAGACAAACGTGCGGACACCAAACGCACAGTCAACAAATAAATTGCAAGTGTGTCAGAGTTCCTCCAACACTCTCCTTCCCCTATATAACAGTCTCAGGGCGAAAGAGTACACGGCGAGGATTAACCCTTTGGGGGCCAGCGCATTGCCTCTCCACCATTTGGCCACTGATTTATTTTAATATTATATCATTGAGATATTTCAACAAAAAGTCCTAACACCTCTGCGGGAAGTAAGACAACTTTCCGACACATTCGTTTAACGCTTCCTCCATCTCTTTTAGCGTGGAGGGCCGCATCCCGTTTCAAAGCTTTAGGATGGGACGTAACATTATATACACAATATTGGATTTTCTTTTTTAAAAATGCATTTTTGTCCATCGTTTTACTTTTTTTTTTATTAAATAGATTTTTAGTATTTTATCAGTTCTCATTCCAGCCACCAGGGGAACTCGAGTAATTACATTTTTGTTTTTCTTCATTGTCATATTAATACCCTTTTTATTGGGGAGAGGATCCAGAAGTCATCAGAGGCCCCTGGGTGATGTCCCAGTCCCATCCCTAGCGAAACAAGGGGCCCTTGGTTTCAAATGGTCTTAAACCATGATTTAACACTTTAATACCCTCTTAAAGGTACAGTGTCACTCTACAGACGACGAGGTGTGAAAAG